>NC_041812.1:13431150-13635233 GCF_900964775.1 Scleropages formosus
GAGGACCTACTGGTGCCTAGTCCTTAGGTATCTCACCCCCTGCAGGTGAGGCTACTCAGAGTGGATCCAGTGCCATCAAGGCCTGCAGCAACACACAGCTCAAACATGAGTGCCTGGGTCCAACTCTTTGCAAACCGACTAGTGTTCTTGGAGGAATTCCACACTTACAGGTAACTTACAAAAACACCGGCCTTTACAAATGACACCGTGAACCCCAGGAGTTGCGGGTAATTTTTGTTCTTTGTGTATCTTATAATATTAAAAAAAAAAATTGGTGGGAGGGTATCGGGATTTGTCTATCCTGTGTTTTATGCACCTACTCGATCGATGAACCTCGGTGCAACAAGTGGTAGGTAATGAACTAGGTTTGCTTGAGACTTTCGTGTCTGCAGTTATGTCTCCTTCTCTTTATGTAATGCATAAATTGTACTTTTGCTGAGATGTGCGTTGCTTCTGACAAAAGCATCCGGTAAATGAATAAATGTAAATGTAAATTTGCATGCCAGTAGAGGATGCCATTCACCTGTCCACAGGCCCTCACAGCACACAGTAAACTTCATGCTATGTGGAGGCTATAAAGGCTCCGTCTACAGTTGCCCAACGTTGGAGTAATTTATTTACTTCTTCGCAGTGTTTGAGCTTTTGTTTGTTGCTGACTCACCACCACCCTTCTGCACATCATTTTTACATTTGCCAGTGTAATTTACACTGAAGGGAGCAATAGTGAGAGTGGAATAGCATTTCTCAACTCTCAGAGAATGGACACAGTGTTGTGGTGGAAGACTGTTGGCAGACAATGGGAGGAGCACTTTGGTGATGAAACGTCTGTCTAGCTGCCTGTTCTGGAATCTTCTCCGTCTTCTCTGCAACCTGGGACTCCTGCTCTATTTCTGTGCCTGCCTTCAACTGCCAAAGCGCATCTGGCTCATGATCTCACAGGTCGTATAGTCAAGTGCAATGCTCACCAAACAGGCCGGCTGCCAGCAGAACCACAGGGCGAGGTGGCGTCCCACCCGTGTCCGGCCCAAATGCTGCCCTGATGCAGCTGAACTATATTGGGCCCTTGAGGGTGCTTCGTTGACCCAGTCTGAGTGGACGAATGGTATTGTCAATACCCAGGGAGGTACGGGAATATTAGTAAAGTGTCTACACACTGTCAGATTGGGACAGTAGTGGCATGAACAGTGGCATAACTGTCATTTATTCATATTTGGATGATACCTTTGTCCGAGGCAACTTGCAGGGACAGGGAGCTAGATATGCCAAAGAGAGCAAGGTAAGAGATGCGCATACACAAACACACACACACAATACAGGCAATTTAAAATCATCTATAGACCTGAGATGTCTATGCAGTGTGGAAGGAAACCCACAACCCACACAAACACAAGGAGAACAAGCAAACTGTACACAGACTGAGCCGGATTGAAACCCACAGGCGGGGAGCTGTGATGCACCAGTGCTACACACTGTTCCAACGTGCTGCTCATATATAATCTGACTCTGTCTGATGATTGTCTGGCTTAGGCCTATGTCCTTGAAACGATGTAAAACACACCCACGCACTGCTATGTGCCCTTTCTTCTTTATGTTGGACACGTAAGGTTACAACACTGACATACTCCCTTTTTTTATATACTAACAAGTTTGACACAACCTTTTGTTGGCATTCTGGCTCCTCCTGTGGCAAGTGGTGTGAACTACAACACAGGTGGGCAGAAACACTGTGAATCAAAGTCTTTTTCCTTCATTATTTATTCAACTTCTTAATATTTATTCATCTCATCATAATAATGGTGAGATGTGACAACACTGAAGAGCACCTGAAATTGCCAAATCGGAGCAGCAGAAGGCAAAAGTGATTTCATTCAAAGACCTGGGCACAAAACTTAAACCAATTGCACTTTGAGGTTTTCAAACTTACCAGTTGTTTTATTCATAGTAATTCAAGGCCCAGACCTTGTAGGGATCTTGCAGCAGTCAGTCTACACTAATATCTGTATACACATTCTCCATCCTGTCCAAATGCAAAACACATGAATTACATTTTACACCACAACATTCTGAGCATATTTTTCTAAGAGCAAATGGAGTGAGAGTGTCAAGATTCTCTGCAATTCCTCTGCTTAGTTGCTATTCTTCCTGCACATGAAGGTGTGAGATCGTGCCATTTGGCCACAGCTGATCCCAGGGAGCAGCGCAGTGTGATTGTATAAAGCCGTCTTTGTGCAGCAGATGCAGTATCACAGCACTGCAGATGTGTCTGAAAGAGGGCAGCCACACCTTACACAAACGAATGTTATCACGGCTTCAGTTCAAGGAGCTATATACTGTACATATGAGTTGTTGGAGGAAAAGTAAATCTTCTGGGAGGGTGGAATATTGTACTGTGATTTTTACATGTGGCAAAATAAAGATACAAAGGGAAAATGTATAAAGTGATTAAAAAAATAAAAGTTATATAGTACGGTGAATATATAATAAGCATATAATAGGGTTGTGAACTGTGAATACATTCTATTACAGGAAAAGTAAACCTGTCAGGAAGATGGAACATTGAACTGTGATTTTTACATTTGGTGGCCTAATGTTCAGTTTTGCTTTACTTGATGCTGTGCCATTCATCTGGCTATTAAATTACTGTCTTTGGCATCAGTGAGGTTACAGACCACATGTAACTGGCAAGTTTTATACTTACATGTATTTTTTATCTGATGCCTTTCTCCAAAGTGACTTATGGCATTACACTACATACACTGATTTAGGTACTTATAGAGCTGGGTAATATTTACTGGATCAGTTCAGGGTAAGCACCCTGATCAAGGGTACTGCAGCAGGAGCAGGACTTGAACCTGTGTCCTCTGAGTACAAAGCAGCAGCTACCACCACTGAGCTCTCTGGTGCCCCAAGTTTTCCCCAGACAATGGAAAGCAACAGCTACCTTGGGGTGTGAATAATGGAGGCTTACTGAGTGAATTAATGTTCTGCTGTCATGGTACGTGTGTTGGTTAAAAGATGATCTATATCCAATATGAATCATCTTGGCTTCATTTGCAAACCCCCACAGTTTAGTAGTTTAGCCATTTAGAAGATAGATTCCTTGTGATAGCTCCCACATACAACATCGTGAATGAGGCAAAAGTGCACTTAAGCAAAGCTTGCAGAGGCACCGTTTCAGCCCGTGGTATGGAGGTACACACTGTGCCAGACCAACCCGACACACACACACACACACGCACACACGCACACATACACACACACACACACACACGCACTGTCCCCATCTATGGCAGCAGCTCAGTGCCTTTATTCCCTCTCTGCTCCTGCTAATCAGTCAGCATGGACCATCTCTCAGTTTGAGCAACCCCAGACTCAGCCATGCAGGACGGCGTTGAGACCAAGCACTGGGAGTGTGTCTTTTAGCAGGACAGGCGGTATCACATTTCACGTCTGTGTGTGTGTTTTCTGTAGTTTGCAGGAACAGAGCGTTCGCCGAGCAGATGAATGAAATAAAATTTTCCCTGCTAGACAGACGGAGCAGAGTGACCTCACCCCACCCTGGCTCCCCACTGCATGGACAACTGGGACTGAAATGCGAGCACATCGGGTGCGGTCCTGATAACGCCGCTGCGGGACCCTGCCGAAGCTCTGCCCAGGAGCGTCGCTCTGACTCAAGGACCGGCCCGCCAGAGGCCCGTACAGTATGGCATCACTCCTCAGCTAATTTATTGTGGGAGCTAAGCGTTTCCATTCGCGCCGTGTGCCACTAAAAACACGTCTCAGGGAAGGTTTCTGGGGGGCCGCTCGTAAAGCAGGGCCTGATGCGGCAAGTGCTGGCCCACTGCCTGACAAAGTGTCTGGGGAGTCGTACAGATGTGATTTTAATTAATACGCAATCCAGTCGTCACTGGCGGACCTTCGGCACGAGCCAAGGGTCTCGCTCACGGCCACTGTGCTCTTGCTGGGCCTCGGCTTCCTCCTTCCTGGAGGAAAAACAGTCCGAGAGCAGAGATCTCGTTCTACCACAGGGTTTCCATTACAGTGAGCTGGAGCTGAGTCTGCTGTAAATTTCCACATGAAGCAGAAGAAAGAGGGAATGCAACTCGGATAAAGTCCATTTTAATTTTAGATTACAACCCAGGCAGAAAAATAAACTCAATTTTATAAAGAAATTGAGCGTTAAGAGACCGTGAGGCCAGTGTGGAAGGAAGAAATTCTTCTGGGGACTCTGAAATCAAAGATTCTGATATTCGAGCAGGAGCATGGCACGACCTCAAGAGCACGCGAAGAGCGTCTGTCTCGGTGTGTGTCTCGACTACGAGTTCAGGAATGGTGGGAACACACCGCCGATTGGACGCTCACATGTGAAAATTACTCTCCGAAATTATTTAAAAAAAATGAAATCGAGTTTACCCACAGCTGAAGACCCTGTCCTTCAGTGTCCTCATTGTAGTAGTGTCTATAGCTGATAAAACTACCTCTGTTTTGTGTTGTTAATTTAGCACGTGCCAATGCGGTATGAACATGCAGAATTAAGCACCACTGCCATCTACAGGTCCAATGGGGACTTGTACGGAGCGGATTAGCAATGACCCCTGAATGTGACGCAACCAGAATGCAGTCTGAGGGTTGCAAGTTCAATAAACACCCGCAATGGAAGGGAAATGTACCCATGAGCAGATGTTAACACCAGAGACATATGCAAAACTCATGGAGGCAGGGATAAAGCTCACATGGCTGGTCATTACTGTGGGTTTTTTCACAGGGGCTTACGATGGAAGCACACGCTTCTTAGCCAGAGCCAGCAGACTATGGCTATTTCCTTTACATACCAGTTCTGAAAATCAGAATATGCTCTGTGGGCTGCAGGAAGTACTGGAGGCTCTGGAGTATATGCTAGATTGCTGGTCCCACTGGCTCGATGCTAGGTGCAGAGGCCAGATGTGGGTCAGGACCGGCCCACAGTGTTTGTCTTGGCCTAAGCCGCGTCACACCTCATCCGGGGCAAAGATGAAAGGGGCCTCCGCTGGAAAAATTGAAACAGGAATCAAAAGTGTGCATTGGAGACCAAAGAAAGGATAACAATAACATGTGCAAGAGACGAGTGATATCACACGGAAGAGTTGTTTCCCTCCCTCCTCAGCTCCTGGGAAAGTACCGTATTGACTTTGCTGCCGAGCTCTCCCTGGTCACTGTTGGGCCACGTAAAGGGTTAGATGAGTCCAGCTGGACCGTGGGAAGTGGGCAGCATGGAGTCCAGTCCAGTGCTGCAGCAGAAGCAAGCTCACACAGCTGACCTCTGAAATGATATTTACATTTATATTTACATATGTAATGAATCCCAATCAATGCTCATATTCTTCTCCTTTTCAAAACATCCTCTTTGTTGTGGTTTGTGTCCCACTATTTTAAGATGGAAAATCTGAAAGCCACACAGAGTAAGAATAAATGTTATTGAACTCACAACATATAAGCATTACATACAAGATCATCACGGCTGTTCTGTCAGTCACTCTGCAGATAAAGGACTCCACCACCCATTATCATGTTAGTTTGGTGTAACTCAACTAGAACTCTCCATTGTGAGAATCAAGGGTCCAGAGCCCTTCTCAAACCAAGTATCTAAAGCCCAGAGTCCAGCCAGGCTTTTGTCAAGGACCTGTTCAGAGTTCAGTGATATCTTTCAGGAACTTTCCAGTGAGCTGCTATTGACATGAGCTCATCTGATGGACACACACCACTGACTAAGTCTATAATATTAATCTGCTTTCTTCACATATACATTCTTACATGGCTGAATATATGGATAGCAGAGCAGGCCTCTATTAATCGTTTTATGTCATGAGAATTTAGGGGTTTGTCAGTGTTTCCAGGGTGGAGTGGAGCTTTAGACAAACCATATGGAAACGTTACTGATTAAAATTACCACTACATTGTTTCATTTTTATTTTATCCAAATAATCCACCAGGACATTCCTGGAACCATGTATGACAACATTCACATTGTCTTCGGGCTCCATAACCACGTATACAATGCACTCCCAGTATGCATAATGTCCAGAGGGAAAGATTCCCACTGTGGTTGCTACGGAAACACAGATATGTTGTGGCAGCACCTCAAACTGTGATGTTTGTTGCTATTACATGTTCATAAGAGTTGACAAAATCCTTCAGTTCAGCAGCAGCAGCTTACCTCCTTACTTCCAGGACCCCTGCTGAGATGTTCTCTGTCCTGGAATGGTTCTGTGTTTCTGCCTGAGGGAAGCTATTAGTACAGCCTGATTGGATTCACATCTGATGCTGTCATATCTATGCAGCTCTGATCACCGTTTACATTTTGAACTAAGAATGAATTGTACTGTTGTCAATCGTCTGCCATGGTGGAGTTGCTGTCAAAACTGGGTGGGATGGAGAATCTATCAACTGGGTTCTCATTGCAAACCTCACAGATGTGGATGGAATGAAGCACTGGAACAGCAAATCCTGACATGAAATGGCATCATCACCTGGTCGTCACCATCAATATTTAGCCTTGAATAAATCAATGAAGCATGCTTGACATATTGTCTGTAAAGGCTGTCAGCAGCACTTATTAGAGGTTCGATGAAGTAATGGAAATCCTGATGCTGAAAGTTTTGGGTTATATAATAATTGAAATCCCCCTTCAGAAATGAAGTCTATAAATATCAGAGTCATTGTGTATTGTCCATGCTTGGCTGGCTTTGACCAAAGGAAGCTCTTGTTGACCTGCTGACATGTGAACGATGACGTGTGTGTTGACAATATTGGACTGATGCTCCGAAATACTATTTCACTGTCACCTTATAGGTAAGAGAAGGAAAGATACTGTTCTGATTGCTTTATCTCATAATACCTTTGTATGTTTTTTTTTACAGCTTGACTTTTCTCGGACACTTTTAGGTTCCTCTGAGAAAGACATCTGTTTTGCTGCCATGTTGGGATAGAAAGAACAAATTTCACTCTCCAAAAAACACTTTGGGGATTTGCTGTATATGCAGTTATCTTGAATCTTCTTTCAACCTTCATATAACATCAACAGAATAGTTTCTGGCTTCCATTCAAAAAAAGCAGATATTCAGAATCAAAAACCTGCTGAGATAAAATTAGCTCTTGGTTCTGTGTGTTTCATTTTTCAGCACTTTCAATCTTTATAACAGCCATATCATAATTATTATGTAAAGTTACTTTCATATTCTGATTTACCCATTTATTCAGCTGGGTAATTTTTACTCTATCACATACTTTGACCAAGAGTGCTACAGCTGAAGCTGGGAATGGAACCCAGTTCCTTTAATTTCAAAGGAACAGCTCTCACTACTATGCCCCCAGTGCCTCATATCTATGCTGACAAAAGAGACTGAAACAGATCGGCAACATGCTGGTGCTAAATGGTTGATTGTGTAGCACTGCTGTCAAGCATGAACTGCACGCATGGCTGTGAACCTTGAAGGAACCAAATGCCATAAAGAAATACCACAAAGGTCAAACATCTGACTTCCTGCACCTGTAACTTGAACCATCCCACAGAGGCTGAGGAGAGCTGCACCTGCAGCAGCAGCAAATGGCCTGCCAGGATGCTTGCCAGACATGTCATAATTACACACTACACATTATACAGCAACACCAGGGGCCCAGCGGAGAGTGAGAGTTCCGAATGGCATCACAGAACTGCTCCAAAAGGATTCATGGGCCCTCAAAAGAGCGAGTCAGAAACAAGGTTCAGCTGAACATTTCTCTGTTTCTGTCTGATATAATCTGGGTGTCTTTAACACAAAGGATCTATGTTGCCATTTGTTTCAGTTGATCCTTTTCTTTCCTGCCGAGGTAATAAATAGAATCCATATTCTTTCTGTAGTCCTCTAGCATGGAATAAATAGCATGGAATATTTACCACCTATCAATGTTCTGACCGAGACTCTTTCAGGGACTTTCATTACATGTTCAGTCCGTGTACAAGTACTATATCCACGCTGATTGGACTGGAACATGTCCACTATCGGTGTGCGAGATAGGGACTGAGTGGGAGATTATCTATAGTGGCATGTTGAGGGGTCAGGTAGAGGTGAAGTCTGTGCCCACACTGCACACTTCCGCAATTTTTTTCGGGCCGATGAGACATTCGGGGCAGAAGGGGTAACATTTGTCCATAGCACTGTGGTGGGGGTTTTGGCCTGAGTGCAGTGTGCAGTGAACTCTAGACTCTGCTGAAAGTCTTGTGTGTGGCCTTGAGATATGCACCACAGTGCAGTGCTGCTTTCAGGACATTTACAGGCAGAAACATTGGGAAAGATAGATGTTTTAGCTGCAGGAACCCAACCTGAACAGCAGGGGAACTACAGACTTGGAAACTCTCATACAAAGCCTTTGTTGGCAATGCTGTGAAAAACACTGTAACAATGTAAAGCATAAAACCTAAACACGTGTAAAATACTCACTCACTCATATATGTATACACAGGGAGAATAAAATTTAGACACACACTACATTGTTACATTTGCTCAGAGGGTACAGGCTTTGCCAATACAGAATACATTGTATCTGTTAAAAAAGGACCTAAAATTCATATCATTCACCTTCATAGGCTCATTATTTTACATACCATGGGCTAAGCATCATGTCAACAAATGTTGGTATAAATAAACAGGGGGGCAGCACAAGCGGAGCCATTTTAACCGCAGAGTGGCTCAGTTAAGAGTGTGCCGATGTCCCGGTCAAGGCCACAGCACAGCGGTCTCCCACTTAGGGTTAGGGCTTCGTTTTTTTCCCCAAACCCTCATTCCTTTTGGCTGCTGGGCATTGCCTGTGGTTGTGACCGAGAAATTCCAGTTGTCCAGCATCCCCCTTTGCCAGCGCTGACACACCCTGCACCACACTGGAACCTCTGAAAATGGCAACAACTCGAGCATCGCTTGGCCTGCTAAACAGTCCAGAACCATACAGAGTGGGTCCAAATCCCACTCCTCCTGTAGTAAACTTAATCCAGGTACTAAACCCTTAATGTTAAAGTAAAAACTATGCCGGAGTTCTTCTCCTTGTGTATTTGTATATACTTCTATATCTTCAAAGCCCCCACCATCATACATCTGGCACCATTTAAAAGCACAGAAAGTCCTCTATCAGGTGTATTAGGGCTCAGAATTGCAGCATGTACAGTTTTGAGAGATGCAAATAGAACAAGTGTCCTCTAGAATGAAGAAATTGAGTGTGGACTCCTGAAAGGGTGGATAAAACATAGACAGACACAGACAGACGGGCACATACATACATTTATTGACCCTAAAGGAAATTCCTCATGGACAAATGGTGAATCAGCACAAAGCTGCTAACACTGCAAGTGCTCAAAACTGAAGGTTAGCTAAAGGATAATGAACATTAACAGCAACAAATAATCCCATCACGATCAGTTCATATCCACACAGGTAACAGGAAAAGAGTGGAATGGGACAGACATTCCAGACGCGTGAACCCACGCACATGGCCCCCTCTCGTGACAGCGGTGGCGGGCCTGGGCTGCGCCGACATGCTGCGTTAATAACAGGGTTCTCCTCTGCAAGTATGTGCTCCTGTTTACAGAGGCTCTTTCTTCGAAGCTCCAGCCTGGCAGCCACTGGCCCAGTAAACAGCTTCCGGACCTATTTATACTGAACAATTACTAGTAGCTCACGTATCGCCTTCCTCTGTATATTCAGGGTTTTATTTTATTTTTATTTTCTTTCACAAGAGGTGTCTCTGTTGGAAGCAGACTACAGAGGGTCTGAAGTTTCAATATTTCCTCCTCATCTGGACGAGCTGCCTACTGTCTCGCTGGCTCTGCTCATCATTCCAACTGACACTCTTGACAGCTGCTCCTTTCCCTCTCTGTGGTAACTGAAGTACAGTGAAAATCATCTTGGCAATTCAAATTCCATCTTAACTTCACATCTTTTCAGTGAAACGCTGTCGTACAAATTCAGATGTGATTCAACTTGATGAACTTTTAAACTGCCACCTACAGACTTGCAAGTTTCCTGTCAGTCACTCTCCATGGCACGTTCTGGGATGGCCCAGCTCAAGACAGATGCTTTCAAGAGACAACAGATGCTTTTCTCCAAAGTGAAAGTAAACAGAAATGCATCAATGACAAAAACAGCTTCAGACACAGACACAGGATTTTTAGCATACAGCTTGTCTGTCTGATACTACCATGTTCCTGCTTCACATCCCTGAAGTAGCTGCCTATAAAAGTGACATTGAAATAGCAAATACATAGACAATCATAGCAGATGGTGTTACACTCATTCATGTAGCTGTCAGAAGATCAACAGAGGAATTACTTGAAAGAGATGGGTTTGAGACCCTTCATGAATGTTGGGAGCAGCTCTGAGGGCCAGAGGAAGCATATTCCACCAAAGCAAGGACAATGAGAACCGGTGGGCTTCCAATTTTGGACCCACAGTAAGTGGTTCATGAGGGGTCTGAAGTTTGGTATCCGTCAGAATGACACTCTACATGAGCAACTAAATAAAGGGGATTCAGAGTTTCTGCAAAACATTAACATGTAAATAGCAGAGGACTTGCTGAAAAAACCCCGGAAAGGCAGTAAGAGCTTTTCTCATCATTGATGTTAACAAAAGCACCAAAAGGATTTCGACTGACTCTTTCTGAAAAGAACACAGATGTGTTCAATCTGAACGTGCCCCTAACTTACCGGAGAGCATTTTACATTATAATTACAGTATTTCAGAAATGCAGCTAAAGTATAATTATATTTGAAATAAAGCAAGTTGTAAAACAGGAAAAATCTGAGGTTACCTTGTTATAGTGAGCTGCCATTTCTTTGGCTGGGTAAAATGTGCAAGACAACCATGACAAGCTAGATCCTGGAGGTAAAAAAAACATTTTGAAACATTCGCAAGGCAGTAATGAGCATCCCATAGCTCTGTTTTATTTAAATCATTTTTAAACAGAGATTAATTATTACATTTACATTTACTTATTTAGCAGACGCTTTTGAACTCTATGTAGTGTTATCAGCCCACAGACCTTATTCACCAAGGTTCAAAAAATTCTTACAGTAACACACAGGCACCAGGTGGCATGTTGACACCTTGCACTTGAAAGACAAGGTTTGAATCTCACCTACTGCTGTAGTTTTTTTGCACAAGGTTCTTATCCTGAAGTGATACAGCAAAACTTACCCTGCTGTATAAATGGGCTAATCAGTGTTTAGTTACCCTGGAAAAAAGCATCAGGCAGAAAAACAATAATTTGAGCAGAGTAACATACAATGCATTGTTCTGCCCTGTCAGACTCCCCTCTGTGCTTAATACAGAAAAGAATTAAAAGGAGAAAAAAATGTTAAGCAGCCAGAACCTACACGTGGCCAACAAAAATTAACTGAGAACAAACATGGTGCCGCTTTCCTTCTTCTGATGTGTAAGAACTGATCCTTTCTGAGGATCATATGTATTTATGATTCTGCTCTTGTTGAAATGCACTGTTAAACACATGGGCAGTGTATCTGACAGCATGTTTGTGCTCTTAGCCGCTCTCTGCAGCAGCCCATGGCAAACATCACCGGCAGCTTGGAGCAACATTACCACATTTCCGCACCACGTTTACCTCATTGGGCAGGGAGCTCGGGCCGACCTGATCTGTCTGAGGGGACTTGCACCTTTCAGCTACATGCACGTTTATGGTAGAAATCCTGAAAATGGAAATATGACTGAGGTCAATGTTAAAAAAAAGTTTCTGTAGCTGTACAGACTAATAACTGGACCTCAGTGGACCATAAGAACAAGCAATACCTTCTAAGGATCAGACAGCATGCTGTACATCCAGAGAATGTGAAGAGAGTCACTACTATTTTTGATGACAAGCTGTGAGCCCACATATGGTCGTGCGGGATCCCTGCCATTGGAGGTCTGCCGTGAGCCATGATTGCACAAACCCTCGGCACTCCGAAGCAATAGGCCCATGCACCCCGCCAGCGCTCACCCAACAAAATGAAAACATAGACATTTGCCTTTCCACCAAAAGCCTGCAGAAAAGCTCAGCACTCATTGCCTTGGACAGCAAGCGCACTTCTGCAGTGTTTGTGTTTATTAGCTGGTTTTTGTTGTTTTTGCTGGCACAGGAGGCCGTTGAAGGGGAAAACTGGCCACACGTTATGAAGGCCCTAAGGACAAAAATAGCCCTGCTAATAATCTCCAGAAGTTCAGCAAATTGTCTTTGACATGTCCTCCCCACTCACTGCAAACAGAAATCTGACATTGCAAACCTGTTTTAACCAATTTATTTTAAATGTCAGTTTGTACCAGCTCCTTACATCAAAGCATAATAAAGGCAGGGTACAGCTTCTGCTGCACTATGTTTATTTCAAAAACAAGGATTTTGCCTTCTTGCCAAGGTTGTGCTTTCAGACGGTCGTCACATTCAGTCTCCAATGAAAGAGAACAAGCTATGTATTAATGAAGCAAGTGTGATTCGTTGTACACTTGTAAAATTAACAAACACACAGCATCTGCTATCCAGGGTAATACATCAGGGAGAAGAGAGGACATACAATTATAAAGTGCATTTTGAGGACCACGTAAAACGTCAAAAACGCTGGTGACCCTGTTTTTGTGTCAGAACTAAACTTGTTAAGGAAAGATTCCAAGACCTACAGAAGCCAAAGGAAGACTGACCAAGAGGCTTTCTTAAGAAAAACAAGGCTTTGAAAGGGAGACCTTTTAATTTGCAATGAAGCAAACACAATTTGTGTGATAATAGTGGGGATGTTCATCTGTGGTTACACTAAGACAGCTTTGCTGGGTTCGTGAAGACAGACAGGCCCAACACTCGCCAAACAAGGCTGCATCCATCCCCTCCAGAACCCAAACGGTGTTTCCAAGCAAAGTCCCTGTTTTGTTCCACACCGCAAAACTGAAGAATATATGCAAATATGAGATGTTTTCAGCTATCCAGGGCCAGCTGCCAAGGGTGAGTCCTTCACACTAATAACTTACAGTATCAAACACTTTCCCTTTCTCTTAGTTTCATACAAAGAAATTCAGAAAACAAAACAAAACAAAAAAAAAACACGAGAAGATGATATTAAAACGATTCAAACATGAAATATATTTCAGGGTTTACTGACATTTAATAAGACTTTTTGTTCAATATACTCACCATGCTGGTCCTTCATTACCCATTTCTTGTCCTTACTTTGCTGAAATATACTAAAATATATTTAATTCACCTGATTGTCACTGCACATCACAAGGGAAAAGGCTGTTTCAGCTGGTTTACAGTTTAGTGTTTTGCCTAAAATATCTCAGTATCTGACACAGAACAAATACCTATCTTTGGGCATTAAAAAAAAATAAATAAATTTAAAAAAAAAAAAAATCATTGTAAGTGCCTGCATTGCTGGTCTCAGTTCAGCAGGAGAATTAAAATGAACATGTCCACAATTCTAAGAAAATGAAAGGAATAAGTTTTAAATAACATATATACAAATGACAAATGCGGTACAGATTGGAATTTCATTATTTTTTTAAACACTGGCCAGTGCAATGATTGCAAACAGTTAACAATATGCATTTTTCACATTCACATTCAATGTGTTTCCAGAAAACATCCAACCACATTGGAGCAAGTGACTTAGCAACCCTTTTCACTGAAGAAACAAATTATGCCAGAATTCACACTTCCCAAGTCACTTGGACTGAATATTTTTCAGGAATAAAAACACAAGAGAATAGGGAGGAAAAAAAGTGACTGTAGTCATTAATTTATCCACAGAAGTTCAGGTATCTATAATGTGTGCATTTCTCCCTAGACGGGCTAATAAAAGTTTAAATGTTTAAACTTCATGGGTGTTTGCATGGCTATGCTCTAGAAGTCTGTGTGGCTCCTGTAAATGGCTGTCCTGCTGTCTAAACTAAAGGGTGAAACACTAAATTAAAAAGAACCCTTTTACACAAAGTACTGCAGGTCTGGGATTATTTTCATTTGTCACAAAAATTAAACATATTAAGGCACCACAACAATTAGATGAGTTTAAAACTTTACAAACTGATTTACTAACAACTTATTGTTGATAATCTTAGAATTTCTACACTATACTAAAAACAATACATTTAAAACGTTATACTAGGGACTCCATAAAAGTTGGCAAAAGGTGATCTAATTTTTACTAAAGATCATCTCAGATTAACAAGGTGACCAAGCAATAAACTAAATTCTCCTCCTGAGGGAAGGAATAATTCTCCCAGAAACCTGCCAACATCAGGCATTCCGGTTGATCCTGACAGATACTCGGCGATGTCAGGAACTCTTTCCTGTCTTTTTTTGGGTCTTTGCCTTCAGGTTATCGAAAATCACAGAACATCTTTCTTTCACCCACTCTCAACTGGCAGGAAGCAAATTTCCTTTTACATCTTACTTGGATAGTTTCATCTCTCCATTTGAACTGTACCAGACAACTTAAATAACAGGAGATTAAAAATTCAACATCTCTTGACACCACAGGTTCTTGCCTACTGCTTCCAGATGAAGTACATCTGAACAACTGGGTATTTACAGACTGGATTGCCTGTGCTTACAGTGCTAGCTCTCAGTTCTCTCCGGCTCTACATTATTATCTACTTGTTCACAATAGGATATAAATATCTGGTGAGGTCAAGCTGAGATACAAGAACTTGTATTATTATTACAGTAAAAAGACAGTACACAATGCATACTTCAAATACTTATGTGATACACTTAAACAGTTATTTACCAGGAATCCTGCAAAAAAAAAAGCTATTTACAATTTTTTTTCCCAAAAGTAAACATTTCCAAAGAATTAATGCAGAAAACATTTCCTATCTGAATTATATTTAAATATGAAGCAGGTACAACCATCTAACTGAATATACCTTTGGAGTTAAAATCCACAGTTTAAGCTACATTTAGCTAGAAAAGCCAGTTTACCAAAGTACTGTGACTACAGTGTCAACAACCGTGGACAAGTCACTCTGTACCTCAACTGCTTTGTGGAGCTAGGCCTGTTGGGAATATGGCATCGTCTGACACATTTTCAAAGACGTCTGCTTTTAGATTCTTTGCGTAAGGTTTTGTTGATATTCTCCGCATCTACCTTAATTTTTTTAATTTAGGAAAAATTGCTTAATCCCATTTGTAAATTAATAATCTTCATAAACATTTCCATGAAACATCCAATAGTCAGTTTTTGTATACATAATCAAACACCATACTGTACATATCTACATTTTTCTTTAGAACAATGTAATGTATTACATGAACTCACTGGTGGCCATGTTATAGAAATGTTTGTGTTAACTCAAGGAATAAGCGTTTTATTACCAGTATACTGCACACATATTAACATGACTTCAGAAACCAGATCTGGCACCTTAAATGCTACTGGGAGAGGAAGGCAGTTGATGGGCAATGAGGCTGCATGCCTATATGGGAGGGTAAGTCAGTACCAGCCATGGGCTCTAACTTAGTACCTAATTACTTAAGAATCTTACCTAACAGTATGTCTTCTTTCATTATCCCCCCCACCCCCCCCAAAACATAAATAAACTGGCATTTTAATCCAATCACAGAATGCATAACCACAGCACATACAGAAGAGGGTTCACAGTAGATCTAAAAGCAGCTCTATATGAATGTGAAGATTTTCAGGGTCCACACAGAATGAGTTTCTTTTGTCTAACAAAGAAATACACTGGTCCAGTAATACACCGGTCCAGTGAAAGTGCATTGGATCACAAAAGTATGTTCCCAGGATGGCCACATGCAACATGCTAGGTGAAGTACGGCATGCAAACAGCAGGCACCTCTATGCAGACTGTTCTGCTTAGTTAAAATTGCCATATTTTCAGGATCCACACAATAAATGCAAAAGAACTGGATTTATTCTTTTTAAACTGTAGCATGACGAGTGACAGCTTTTTCTATTATCCCATTGTTCAATCTGAAATATCAAAAGGCCAATTTCTAAAATGTATACTTAGCGACAAAGAACTGTAACTTTTAGTTGAGAAGTGATTTTCAGATGTGCTAAAATCACATTCTTATTCATTATATCTGACTTCTTCATGTGCACAGTTATTCTCACAGCTAAATTGCCTCGACCAACAAAATATAGAACAATTTAAAGGTGGCGTGCAAAGACATGGACATTACATTGTGGGCTGACGTCCTACGTGGACAACCTCGTGCGTGGAGGTGGAAACAGTCCTCCTTCATTACAGTACGGCACACAAGGACCCCTCGTACTTCCGGAGTTGAGCTGTGGGACGATCGGGGCTGCCACATGCTGCTGCGCTGACTCTGTGTGTGTGTGTGTGTGTGTGTGTGTGTGCGTGTGTGTGTGTGTGCGCGTGCGTGACAGAGAACAGAAATGGGAGGACGAGGCGGTTTCTGCTCATCCCCAGCCTCATAGCAGCTTGCGCATTCGGCGGGTTTGCCTGTCGATGTGCATGGTGGCACGGTCAGTGGAAGAGGCCAAAATGTCCAGAGCCTCATCTTGCCTTTCCAGCTCTGTCTCAGCCTCCAGGGCCAGGTTCTTCAGCTGCAGAAGCATCTGAGCAGTGGGAAAAATGGGCATCAAGCAGCAGTGTTACAGTCATCGCCTTATAATCTAAAGTCCAGGTTTGAATCACACTGCCTGCTGTAGTCAAGGTACTTAAAATCAGCAAGACAAACAAACAAAGAAATAAATAGGTGCAAACAGAAGCAATTTCTTCCTTTGAGGTTCACAATGACCTGTGGCTGGGAAGAGGGCTCATAGAGGTCATTAACATCTATGTGGATCAATGGTCTGAAGCTTCAGGAGAATAAGTGAATAAACAAAGCGCATTGCCGACAGACTCAATCAAAATCACTGCTGTAGTGTAACTTCCTAGATGGTTCCCTTTACATACAGCATACACCTGCATTTACACAGAAACAGCATGGTGACTACAGACTTGGTGGATCAAATGCCAACAAGGGCACAGCTGTTTTTGCCTTCACAATGTACCCTGAATTGCCCCCCTGAAATACCGATACAAGTAAATGCATTGGCAAAGCAACAACAAATTAATAATTAATTATAATGATAACATACAAAGCAACAGCTAACAGCACTGTTTGATATCATGATATCTGCCGGCTACTGCATTTTCTCAACGAGATATGAGTGTTTGATGGCCGCACATGTTTAATAATTGGAAAATGAACTGTACTAATTAGACCCGTACTACTTAACATTCTTGGCAGTGAAAACAATTTAAACACAAATACTATTAAGATGTACCCCTCAAAGCATGATGAAAGGGATTATCTTTTATTTATGGGCAACATTGGATGAATTGTAAACATTTGATAAAATAGTACAATAATTCAACTGACTGCCAATAATCAAATATTTGTCTCATATGTGTTTCAAAGGGCCCTGGGGGTTCAGCTGCAACTTTACAACATAGAATGGAAAACTCTTTCATGCCATTCATCTCAAGGGTTTCCTCTCACTCCCCCAGACAACATGATTATGTCCACCACTGAGATTAATCACTATCTAAAGACTAGGGCGTATCAATGACAGGTGCTCTGCATAAAGATTTACGCCGTTAGATTTTCAAAGGACATTGCAGGTTATCTCACCATAAAAAGCTAATGCTACTCTGCTGAACATAAACAGACTCACCAATAGAAACCCAAAGTCAAGATTAAATTTTTTTTTTTTTTTTTTATGGCTGGTGCAAACACTTGTTTGGCGCTGACCCGTAGCAGCATGGTTAAACAGGAGTCCTCTGGGCACCTACACTTTCCTAATGCTTTGAGATCAATGTGCTGTCAAATAAACAATATTTTTATTATTAGAGCTATGTTCTCATCCGGCGCAGTGGGTTGAACCACAGTCCTGCTCTCCGGTGGGTCTGGGGTTCGAGTCCCGCTTGGGGTGCCTTGCGACGGACTGGCATCCCGTCCTGGGTGTGTCCCCTCCCCCTCCGGCCTTACGCCCTGTGTTACCGGGTAGGCTCCGTGACCCCGTATGGGACGAGCAGTTCTGGAAATGCATGTGTGTGTGTGTGTGTTCTCATCCTTATTTCGCTATGAAATGCTGGCTTGCTGCAACAAAGGACAAGAACTGCTCCTTTATTATTCCACCATTATGCAGTCGTCTACAGTGGACTAGATATAAAACCTGTCAGGCTGAAAGTTCACTTTATTTTCATAAAATACTCTTCTGAACCAAGTGACACATAAATGACAATGAAAGAAAGCACAGAGACTAAACACAGAATCATGTTTGCTAGTGTACTGGTTAGAAGAAATCAAACTGCAAATGAACAGAGAAAAACAAAACAAAAAAAACTCTGGCTGAGGACCTGTAAGAAAAATAAACCAGTGAGACTCCCCGCCTCTGGTTACTGGAGTGTGTGACAGCAGGCCAGTGCAAGCAGCATGGGCTACATCGGTCAAACAGAAAGTCCAGTTTGTTTGGGTGATGCAGTCAGCAACAGCGAAGACAGAAGGCATAATGTTATGCTCTCAAGCAAGAGTTTCCCATCTCTGTGATTAAAACTGTCGACAGTAACCAAAGACAGACCTTAATCTGTGACCCCAGACTACAAACAGGCTCCTCTGTGTGAAATAAAGGTAAAACAACCGACCGGGTGGGAAACTGGGCTGCAAAATGCCAGAAGTACTTTTTAATTTCCCTTTCACTGGAGAAAACCACCAGTGGCATGAAAAAGAAAACCCGTTACCATCTTAATGCAACATCTGTGCAAGCTTTAGCGTGGTCCCAACAGAGCACAGACACAAACAACAGGGGCCAACACACATGCCATTTTCTCACCAACACCATGGTTCTTGCATTTCAAGCCCACGCAGTAATGTCTATGTTGAATGGCATGAAGGGGTGCTCTGGCAAAGTTTTTTTCCCCCTCTCCCATATTTAAAAATTATTAATGGTTTACATCAGCAATTCTGAAACGGCAGCGTGTGACTCAGAGCGGGCTGTATGATGGGTACCACCGCAGCTGGTCTGTCTGAGACAACAAACACACAGTGCTGGTCAGCGAGCTGCAAGCCGCAGCCTTCGGAAGCGCAGGAAAAGCACGGTCGCAAGACGTCAGGATGGGGCCACTCTGGATGCTGCAGGAAAACCTGTGTCTGCTAATTTTAAAGGCATCTGGGATACTTCTGAAAAATTATACTTAGCATGACAGCGACTGTTAACAGACTACGTTGTATTGAAGCATTAAATAAAACAGGAAAAAAACAGGTCTGGCAACATCACATATTAGTAGATTATTTAAAAATTAAAATTAAAAAAAAACACAAAGCTCTCCAGTGTGTCACTGAAAAAGAACACTTTCTTTCCTCCTCACTCAGTATAGCAGGGGAAAGTAGAGAGGAATGATCCTCACTTGTTCCATCACTGACCATCACATCATGGGTAAATCATTTATTTATCATCAGTCAGTGAAAGACTGCTGTTCAGGGCAGTTATTATTAATCTGTAAGGACCTGTTACAAATGTATCCTTGACTGTGTTTACATCTGACAAACAAGAAGGTAACAAAAAGATTTTCTTCTTCAAACTGTGGTCCTCATCATCTGTTGAGGTGCACATTATAATCCATATGTACACTCAGATTAACAGTAAGATTCCACTGTTGGGCACCAGCTCTAAGTTAACAGAATACAGTTAAGACTAATAAATATTGAAAATCGTAATGAAATGCAATTATTAAAATGCCAAAAGCTACATATTTTTATATTCAGTACCACTGCTGTGCTCATATAAGTCAGAAATCCCTATACATATCCCTGTAAATAAATGTACAATTTGCATAATATTGACTGCAATGTCTCTATACTTCGTTATTTTACACACACCATATAACTTGGATAGTGTTCTGGTATGTTAAGTGTGTTAAATGTGAAATCACAGGACATCCCAGGCACCAGAGCTGCATGTAGAGTCATTGTAGCACCATCACTAACTGCTGATCGCATTATACTATGATTTTGATTTTACTTTCCCCCAAACCTTAGAAAAGGTTCATACAGAAAAATTAAAAGCTTCACAAAAAACAAGGAACTACTTAAAAGTACTTTTAGGATATTCTCAAACACTGCACAAAATTCCCTGGGCTCCAGTTCCTGGGCCTGAACATGGTTTTCACCCATAGTGGAGAATGAACAGGAAACCTGCACTCAGGAAGCGCGCTCTGGGAAGGCTGAAGCAGCTGCAGCTGTTCTCACCTGCCTCAGCTCCTGGGCCTCTGCCTCAGTGACGGTGGGCTGCAGGACCTTCACCTGCAGCTGGGTCAGCTCACCAGCGGGCACTGGCACGGGAACCTCCGTCCCCTGGCAGCGCTGCAGAAGGCCAGTCGCTAGGAGGGAGACAGCTGCATATTATCCATGCCTATGAACTGACAAACTTGTCAAGTTATGTGAATGAGTCTGAACATTATTATATTGCCTGTGGAAAACTACTAAGTATTGGGAAATTCAATATTCAGATGAACACAAAACAATATTTTGTACAAAATATAAAATGCAACTTATTTGACACTACTTCAAAAGACTTTCTTCAAATATGAACTGTTTTATTAATCTGCTTTGCAACTATTCAGTGTGAGAGCCAAGGGGTTGCTTCTCAACAGCCTGCACTGGCCAAAGGTAAAAATGTAAATGAACACACAAGCATTCTAAGGCCTCTACTGCCATCCTGTGACCAAACACAAGGAGCCAGTCTGCTTTAAGGGCACTTTTCAAATGCAATAAATTTCCATTTCACTTTTTCATCAACCAGTAGTTTAGTGCAGCATCACAGTGGTCCAGAGCCTAGGCTGGAAATACGGGGTCCCTCCAAGGAGAGGGACAGCTGATAGCATAGTGGTTAGAGCTACTGTTGTTGGACCCAAAGGTGGCTTCCCACCTCCAGCTGTAGTACTCTTGAGTAAGGCATTTAACTCAAATTGCTCCAGTAAAAAAATTATCCACCTGTCTAAAAGGCTAAATAATTATATTGTAAGTCGCTTTGGAAAACCTAAATGAATAAATGTAAATGTACATGAGGCAGGGCACACCCTGCATAAGATATCAGTCCCTCACAGGGCAATCACAGAGATGCATCACGAATGATTCAGCATCACCAAGTTATCCATAACATGTCTTTGGACTGTATGAGAAAACCCATGTGACTACAGGGGGAACATGCAAACTGCACACAGAGTCAGATTCAAATCCACAGTCCAGAAAATAGGAGGCACCAAGCTACCCTATATTATGAAACACTTCAATAAATAACTTCTTACATGTGAGTAAGTTTTACACTGCATTGCATTTATTTATCTATTTAGCAGACACTTTTCTCCAAAGTGACTTCCAATGAACTATATGTAGTGTTATCAGCCCACACACCTTATTCACCAAGATGACTTACACTGCTAGATACACTACTTACAATGGGTCACTCATCCATACATCAGTGGAACACATTCTCTCTGTCACTCACAGACTATGGGTAAATCTGAACAGCATGTCTTTGGACTGTGGGAGGAAACTGGAGCACCCAGAGAAAACCCACGCAGACACGGGGAGAACATGCAAACTACACACAGACTGAGCAGGGATTGAACCTACGTCCTCTCACACCACCCAGGCGCTGTGACACAGCAGAGCTACTCGCTGTGCCACCGTGCCGCTCTGCCGTTTTGCACATAGCTGTGCAGTGCGCACACTTATTTTGAATTCTAGAAAAGACAGTAAGTGAACAAGTGCAAAGCTTCTGAAGAATTAACGTTCCAGCACCATCTGCTGGAAGGCACTGTCACTCATGCCCTGGCCTTGGAGTTCTTACCTGCGCTCCACACAGAGCCGCCCGCTTCAGGATCGCAGGGGGACGCAGCCGGGGTAGTCTGGAAGGCCGAGTACTCGGGCATGAACTCCACCTTCTTCTTGTACTGCATCTCGAGCACAGAGAGTGCCTCAGGCATCCTGGCAGACAGCAGGCGGTAGCACACATCAGGTCGGCCGATGAAGCGCTGGCGCACACTTAGCTCATAGGGGCTGTGCACACGGATGTCATCCACGTCTGCCCTCTCGAAGCAGTGCAGCAGTCGGCCCCCACTTTCGCGCACCTCCAGCGACGACACCAGCACAGTTAGGGAGCCGGGCCTCAGGTCCTGGTCCCTGCCTTTGGCCACGATGGCTGGGATGCTGACAATGACCCCCTGCCTACCAGGCCCCTTGGTGCTGCAGGCCGAGGCCTGGGCCTTTGCAGTCTCCTCACTCTTAGCCTCCTGCTGGCTCCTCCAAGGTAGTTTGCCGAAAGGCCACCAGGGTGGGGACTCCAGTTCTGAGAGCAACCTGAGGAGAGCAGTTGATGGAGAGAAAAAATATACAGTTCACCCAGTGATGCCACAGAGGATTATACACGTCTCTGTGCATGTTTTCCGTAGTTCTTACTAGGTACATATCCCTGTTTGAAGACAGTGTCATACTCAGCTGTCCGTTCCAGTTGGTCAACGCGAATAATTAAAATAATTACAATAACTGTAATTAAAGTAGCAAGTACTCTGGAAAAAACGTAGGGAGCAGTCCCAACGGCACTGCTTCAAAAACTAATTAAATCAAGGGTGTGATCAAAATGTTAAACTTCCACCAAGTGAAATGAGCCAAAATACAAGCAATGACTGACATAACTGCCTTTGCCATGTGTGAAACCAAGACCAACTCTTGATGTAATTCCCTGTTCTGCAGTGAATTAAGACTTTCAACAGAATGACTGACCTGTATATACACAGAAAATATGTTTTTTTTTTTGTGTGTGGTAAATATATAATATGGTATATACTTGTCTGCCACTCCCAAATCAGACTCGATCTTGTCCAGGCCCTGCATGATGTTGTCAAACTGCTCCCCCTGATGGGTGAGGACCTTCCCTGCATCCTCCAGCCTCCGCTGGGCCCCGGACACCAAGCCAATGAGCTCCCTTCCCTTTGTCGGCTGTGATGCAGCGCTTGGCACCCCAGTAGGGGACAGCAGGCGCTCCCTCCAGAAGTGCTCCAGCACATTGTAAACAACGACCCGGTTGGGCCGCAGGGAGCCGAACCAGTGTTTGATGTTGCCTTCCTCCAGCACGGTGAGGGTGCTGAAGATGAAGCTAGAGTTCTCCATCTTGATCTCCATGATGCGGGACAGGCGGATGCTGGCCAGGCTGCCCTCGGCCTTGTCGGACGCAAAGCGTAGCGTGCTGCGGGTCAATGAGAGCGTGCCAGGCACCCAACGCTTCTCGCTGTTGATGTAATATGAGCCGGGCCAGCTGTGGATAGGGATGTCCCTGTTCATGGTCGCTCCCTGTGGGGGGGTCAGCCACAGCTGCCTCCGTGCAAACTTTCACCTAAGTTCAGCAGGGGGCGCAGTGGTTAGAGGCATGCAAAGGCCACATCAGATCTTACACCAAATCTCTAAAACAGGCCATTCAGCCATATAAAAATCCATCTACTAATACGCTGAAACGTGTTTTTTATCACACTGCACTGAGGGAATCCTTGTAAAACTGGGTCTTTAAGTTACTCACACTCCAGCCAGGGCAGAAACTCATGCAGATTCCATTCTATTTTAATATGTTCTTTAAGTCGTTTTATTCACGCTTGTCACAATAAAAGATGTGTTGAATCTGTGCTTCTTTAATTTAAACAACGACGTAAATTCAACGGGAAAAATACTGAGAGGCCAACCAAAATAAAGCACCACGAGCAGGCGAGCTAACCAGCTAGCTGCTAGCCGAAAATATGCTCTTGCCTAAACTACCTTCCCTTTCCATTATATTGAGTAAAGGTAAGATTTACAAGTATTTTCTCGGGTCATCACTGGGCACATTCAATACATATTTCTTTGTTTTTAAGCGTGGCACCAGCTCAGCTAGCTGCTGTCACCATGGCATCCATGTTACATGTACTACTACTAGCTAACATGATGATGCTAGCGGGGAAGAATACACTCACACTTGACTTAATTAAAAGCACAGTTCCATTTTTAAAAACGCGTATTTAGCTACTGCATCTCTTAGAACATAGTTTATTTAAGTGGAAGAAATCGGTAGGATTCTCAACCTGTCAACGGGGCTCTCCTTCTCCTGCCGGCTGCCTGCAATATTTACGTCTCTGCTTCCCTTCCCTGAGTAAGGAGAACAGAGGTCCGACCACAGACCGTCGTGAGGGACTAGGAACCGCGTAGGAAGGCGTCAGGTCATTGCGTCACTCAGAAGCCGGGCCACCTTTTCATTGGTTGACAATTTTTTCCTGGAGGTGACCATGCTATTGATCTTGTTGTTAAGTTTTTGGTGTTCCACTGTAAATTTGTTATTCACAAAAACAAATTTCTCAAGACTTTGCCTAGATTCGATGTCTTTCTTGCTGAGATTTCCCTTATTGTAAACTCTCAAACTCTCTTATAACAATATTGAATAAGAATAACAAGTTTATTAAGAATTATGATCACATTTTTCGTATTGAATGAGATGCTGTTGTTATCTCTTTTTTTCCTCTTCCTTTTCCTTTTATTGTATGTTATTGTATTTCAATGCAGTGCTATTCCTTTTCTGCAATAAAATAAAATAAAAGAAACTGGTTGACACTGTTGGGGTTGAGACAACAGGGCTGTCGTTACAATTAAAACTCTCGAGGACATGGTTATTTTTATTTACCTGTAGTGTACTGTAGTTTATTCTTCTCTTCCTGAACGTCGCAACACACAAGTATTCATTCAAATCCTGTAAAAGATCAGTACCACCACATCTGACAAAAAAAGAATCATGACCAATCCGCGTTTAGCACATTTTTTAAAGATTTCATAACAAAATATTGATCTCGTCATGATATTTCCACTGTAATCATGAATGCATTATTTATTATGCACTGTAGAGAATCCCTACTCTGAATCCTGGGTGGTTCTTAGATCCTCAATTTGGGGCAGGACATCGGAAGGAATAAAAACAATAACAACGTGAGGACCATGTAGACTCAGCCTAGTGGCTCGTGTAGTCAGAGCGCATGCGCATTATCAGCACAAGCGCAGAAGCGCGACCTGCAGTACCATACTTTACATGGAATTACACACGTTATATAAGGAAAACTTAATGTAACATTTCTTTAAAACAGTTAAGCTGACACTAGTAAAATAACGCTTTATCGTCAGTGAAGTTGAAACGTGAGGGACCGGCGTGTAGACAGCGGTGTCACAGTAAAAGCGGATCGTGTAGCCAGCTGCGCCTTGGGATACTTATTTTTTCAATATTTCGTGTTCTAAAGAAACCATGACATATTATGTTCTTTGACTGTATTTACAGTAAAATGTTCTGACACATGATCTTTTGTCTACATACCTGAAAGTGAAAATAAATTTCACAGGTCACATCTTGTATCTAAGCACGAAAATACTCAAAATACACTGTTGGTGTTTTTAATAAATCGACGACGTATAGCCTTTGATAAATATTATGAAACAATGAAATGAAAACTGTATTGGAACATTACCATTTTACAACACAAGACTTGTGTTGTAAAATGGTATAGTTAATGGTGAAAATTGTAAGTGTTGAGACAGGCAAGACGCACTGTTGTTTAAACTATATAATTCTTCTCGAATGAAGCTGTAAACCCTGAGAAAACGAAAAAAAAATAATGCTGTATGCACATTTGCTAACAATGTTGTTTATTACTGATGTACTAGTGTGGAGTTATTTATTTTGGTGTTGACATGATGAAATTAGAAAAATAGACGGCGCCACACGTAGACAGTGGTGTCACAGTAAAAACAAGCCGTGCGCACAGCGGTGTAACAGAAAAAGAAGTCCCCCTACACGGCAGTTTCGCGGTCGACGTGAGGCTCCAGTTTTTACACTCATCTGTGCGAATCATTGTTGGTCGAACGACTGTAACCGACTGGGTGCTGAAATAATATTGCCCAGACTGTCATTCCGCGTGCTACACGCTTTAATGATAGTTGCTCCGGGGCTGGTGTTGGAATGCCATGGATAGGGAGACGTTCCACGCGTGCTGCAGCACCGCGCGCGCCCCGCGTCGCTCCTACGCGCGCTTCCGCGCGGCGAATTTCGTGGACTACATCGCGCGCCGCGAGTGCAGCTACGTCCGCTTCTTCAGCGGCTACCTGGTGCCCAACGAGCCGTGCGTGCTGGCGAGCTGCTTCACCGCCGGGTGGCGCTGCAGGGCGCGTTGGGTCACCGCGGAGGGCAAACCCGACTTCGGGCGGCTGCTGCAGGACTTCGGTCGGGTGGCGCATCTCCGCAGGGGGACCGGTCTTCCGCTCCCCTGCCCGTTTTTTTATTATTATTATTATTATTATTATTCCTACGGGGAGATCATTTCTGTACAAATAGACAGTTCTTTAGTTAATTGCTTTATCGATTGCTTACTTCCCGTATTTGCTGATGTTTTATTTATAGTGGTTTACAGTATGTGGTTAATTCTGCTGCCTTTTTGTGAAGGTTGCAAGTTCGAATCCCACCTCCTGCTGCGGTACCTTTGACAAACCAAGGTACTTGCCCTGAACGGCTACACTACATTTATTCATTCATTTAGCTGACGCTTTTCTCCAAAGCAACTTACAATCCATGTAAAGGTTACCATTGTCACAAGCTTACAATTATTTCCCCATTTATACAGCTGGGTAATTTTACTGGAGTGATTTAGGGTAAATATCTTGCTCAAGGGTACTACAGCCAGAGGTGGGGATCGAACCTTCGACCCTTTGGGTCCAAAGGCAACAGCTCAGTAAAAATTAAACGAAAAATTACCCTGCTGTACAAATGGGTAAATCACACTAAGTCTGTTTGGAGAAATGTGTCAGATTAATGTATAGTTAGTTTTTACTGTGTTGCTTCAGGGTAAGTAGCCTGCCTTGATCTAGGTACAACAGCAGGAAAGAGTGGGCTTGAACTGACAACCTGTTGCGACACTAACTGTGTAAAATGGACCCCCCCCCCCCTTTGTGTTGTTCAAACAGCTCTTTTTTTATTTGTGGATTCGGAGCAATGGGGTGTCCACGAATGTCCTTGAGTCAACGAGCTTACACACGTACCGCTGTTCACTGACATTGCCGTTTTCCTCCAGATGAGACCCCGGTTCCTGTTGCAAACTGTGCTGTGAAGGAGTACAACTCAAACCCGAAGCAAATACTTCCTTTTAAAGAGTTTATCAGCTACTGGAAGGAGTACATCCAAAATGGGCACTCATCCACCAGAGGATGTCTATATCTCAAAGACTGGCACATGCCCAGGTGCGCAACTTCTTTCTGTTATTATTAGGTGTAGTAGTAGAAGAACTGGTATAATCATCACCATCAGTAAGAGATGTTTGGCTTTACACAAAGCATTAATTCAGTGTGATCACTGCCATAGTATATACAGTAATTATAGGTACACAGACTGGCTGAAGCCACTTGTCTTGAGCAGGGGTTTCAGCAAGCCAGAGCCTAACCCAACAACACAGGGCATAAGGCTGGAGGGGGAGAGACCACACCCAGGACAGGATGCTAGTCCGTAACAAGGCACCCCAGCTGGGACTCGAACCCCAGACCCACTAAAGAGCAGGAGCCAGCCAAACCCACTACGCTACCTCACCCACTGATTATAGGTAGTGAAATAGAATTTAGATTATGGTAAAGAAAATTTCCAGTTTATGCTAGGGCATATTAGTATGAAATTAACATAGGATTAACCAGTCTGGAGTGGAAATGGCCATGTTCCTGACAGGTTCTCTTTGCTCCACAGAGAGTTCCCTGCACTTGCTGTGTACAGCACTCCCAAGTTCTTCTGCTCTGACTGGCTGAATGAGTACTGGGATGCGAGTGAGGGCGATGATTATCGCTTCGTCTACATGGGACCTAAAGGCTCGTGGTGAGGCAGCAAACGTGTGTGGTGCTTCTAAGTGATGCCATTGCTGCTCTGAGCTGCGATGTTGAGTGCGCCTGTCCCCGCTGCCAGGACACCCTTCCACGCCGACGTCTTCCGCTCGTACAGCTGGTCAGCCAACATTTGCGGCAGGAAGAAGTGGATCCTGTATCCACCGGGCCAGGAGGAGTTCCTGCGGGATTGCCATGGTAACCTGGCGTACGATGTAACAGCCCCCGTCCTCAGGGACAAAAAGCTGTATCCACGCTATGAGGAGGCCTGGCAACCGCTGGAGATCATCCAGGAGGCTGGCGAGATCATCTTCATTCCCAGCGGGTGGCACCACCAGGTTTACAACTTGGTGAGAAGACCCGTGTCATGGCTCACATCTGAAACCCAAATGAGGGTCACAACTGCACAGCGGTTTCACTTTAAAAGCAGTTATTCCCTTACTGTTTAGTATACTCATCCAAACTGACAAAAGTGTAAACAAGCAAAGTGATACATTTACATTTATTCACTTAGCAGATGCTTTTCTCCAAAGCGACTTACAATGGATACTATGTAGTGTTACTAGCCCACACACCTTATTCACCAAGGTGACTACATTGCTAGATACACTACTTACAAGGGGTTACTCGTCCATGCATCAGTGAAACACACTCACTCTGTGACACTCACACACTATGGGGGAACCTGAACAGCATGTCTTTGGACTGTGGGAGGAAACCGGAGCACCCGGAGGAAACCCACGCAGACACGGGGAGAACACACAAACTCCACGCAGACTGAGTGGGGATCGAACCCACATTCTTTCGCACCACCCAGGCACTGTGAGACAGCAGCGCTACTGGCAAAGTGACAGCGGAGTAAACAAGCTAACTAATATAAAGTGAAACCAGAGTGATAACAGTGTTTAAAGGGGCATCGTGATCAAGCAAAAAAATTATCCTTAACACAATGCCATGTGTCTTTGGTGGCTTTTGGCACTCATGATCTTCACATGTGGTGTCTGAGCAGTTGCTTCTGGTGCTTGTCCTTCAGGAGGACACCATCTCTATCAACCACAACTGGCTCAACGGCTGCAACGTGGACCTGGTTTGGCAGTTCCTGCAGCAGGAACTCTCTGCCGTCCAGAGGGAGATCGGAGAATGGAGGAGCACCATGGAGACGTGGCATGAGCACTGTCAGGTGTGGACACATTTAATCACATGCACACTGTCTGAATGGTGGGTGAGCCGCCTGGGTCCAGGACACATGGGGGTCTCAACAGTTGACAGTGGTCTGTGAGCACAGTGCAACTGTCCATGACTGCAGGACAGATACACACAATGATGAACTGCAAATATGTCAGTGAGGGTTCACGTGTGAATGTACTGTAAAGAGTGTTGAGAAATACTTTTTTTATTCATGCTGCTTTGGGGCAGCAAGGGGCATATTGGATAGAGCTGTGGCCAAAGGACCAACGTTCAGATCCTACTTCCTGCTGTAGTACTCTTCATCAAAGTGCTTAAATTGAACTTCTACAATAAAAAATTACTCTACTGTATAAATCGGCAAATCAGTGCAAGTAACTCAGTGTACAAAAAATGTAAGACTTTAAGTTGAAAAGTACCTAGTGAACTATTATTATTATTATTATTATTGAATAATTATGAATAATAAGTGTCTATGAATATTTCATTTCTGACACAAAGTCATTCACTCATTTGTTTTGATAATGTATACTGCATGTTTGAAGTATTCAAAATGTTTATTTACATTTATTCATTTAGCTGATTATTTTCTCAAGTTACTTAAAATCTTAAACTACTGACAATTACCTATTTATACAGATGGGTAATTTTACTGCAGCAATTCAGTGTAAGTACTTTGCTCAAGGGTACTACAGCAGGAGGTGAGATTCAAACCTGCAACCTTTGGATCCAAATGCAGTAGCGCTAACAATTACACTACCAGCTGTCCCTGATCAGCGTAAGATGAGATACATTTTAAGAGCAACATGTGTTTGTATGTGTTTGGATTGAGTTTCATTGTGGGATCTGTCTTGCTAGGTGATCATGAAGTCCTGTACTGGTATCGACTACAGGCAGTTTGCGTCCCTGCTCAAAGTCATCGCCGAGAACCGGCTGTCCTACCTGAGCTCATGTGCAGGCGGCGCTGCTGCAGGTGCCGAGCCTCCTGTTCCCTCGGAGACACTGGCTATGCTGGGGCCCCACCATGCTGCCTTCGACCTACAGCAGGTGGCCCTCACCCTAGAGCTCATGCTCGCGGATGACAACTTCAAGCGCCTGGGCCCAGCCTCGCTGGGTTCACAGCCAGAGAGCCTGCTGCAGCGCATCCGGGAGACCCTGCGCTCAACAATCTGACCGGAGCCTTGTTTACAACAGGCAGCGTGCCTGTAGCTGCATCCAGCGTAACCTCTTTACGATATGAATTATGCAGTTTGCCATCTAGGTTGAACTGCAGAACCAGTTCCCAGCAGGAACTGCGATGCTGTGACAGGTCAGCAGGGTTCATAACAGTGTTCATAACAGGCACAGACAGTGCAGATGCAGCAAAAATACAGCCAGAAAAATGGAAAGTTTTTCCAACACACCATCACACGAAGACATGGTACCAGTAAAGAGGAGCAAGCCATTGGATGGTGGGGTGTGAATGCTTCTCTGACATGACAAGTATATAGAATGGTGTAACGATGAACGGAGCTGTGTTTCATGATTAGGAGGACATTAAAATAACCATCTGTGCCCATGAAACTGAACCGGAGCTGCCTTTTCAAATTATTATTTACAAGCTGCTCACACCCTGTGCTGAATTGCTGTATTGTACTGCGCAGTGTGTGTTGTCTGTGTATCAGCTTCCATGTGTTTGTTTCATGACCGAGGTGTGGAACTGCAGCTCATGTGTTCGTTTCAATCACAGAACTGGACAGCTGTTGCTCAACTGTCCTTACAATGCAGAAGTTCGTACTGTTGGCTGCTTCAATTGTAATTATGACTGAATAGAGACAGTGACACGATGGTGTCCCTCAGTCAGAGGCAACGAGTGTGACACAGGTTTGTGGAGAGACTCGTATAGAGATACCGGCTGTGGATGTTGCTGTGCAGCTTCAGTGTTTGCCGTTGGCTGATTAATTTACTTTTAAAAGGAAAAACTTGTTTGATTTCTTCTAAACTAAAAAAATAAATAAATCTATGTGCAGTTATGCATTTGTTGTTTTCTGCTTTTTTGTGGTACAGGTGGACTTTAACTTTGTCAGAGCTTGGGCTGCTTTACCTGTCGAGGGTTGGGAAGTGAACCTGTCCCCATGTTCACCTGCTCTGTAGTACCTGTCACATGGCTGAGACACCTCTCAACAGGTGGGGCAGCTGGTCACAGGAACAATCCCCGCTACCTCTGAGCCTTTTGTCAGCACAAAGACGGTGAGAACGAAGATGGTCAAAAATGAGCCACAGTAGGACGTCAACCTCCCCACCGCAATGGGACAGATGTGAAGCAGCTGGAGGAGGAGACAGAGCTTTGCTCTCAGGTTTTGAGGTTACCTTTGAAGAAGACTTGGCAAGCAAGAAGGCAGTTTCTGTTTCTCAGGTTGCTCTACTAGGAACTCCTCCTTGGGTGATGGCAATGGACTCAGCTCTGCCTGATTACCAGAGCCAGAAGGTCAGCTTGGCCATAAGACTTTCATAGGACTGTCCCTACGGGCACTTGGTCCTCACAAGGGGGGTTAGGGGGAAGGGGACCGAAGCAAAGAGAGACAAGTATTAGTCTCAGTTATTTTCCATGAGCGCCTACCCTACTGGATATTGCATAGTTATATTTGCTTTTAACACTAATGTCTAATATTAAATTTTCTCTTGCACATGGCAGCACAGCCGTGAACACTTCTGTAAAACGTGCTCTGTGTTTCATAACCAACAGAAGTTGTCAGAGTGTAATCAGAGAGCAGACAATTCCCAAGGTCTCAGATATTCACGGTCAGCACTGTGGATGGAACTTGCTGTTCACACTGGTGAACAGTGAATCTCAGATGTGGAGACCTGTGTTCCTGGTCAAGAACCGGAAAGACATTGTCAGGGTGATGGATGACCATGCCAAACCAGGCAAACAAGGTACTAGAGGTCTCATAATGTCAATGGCTGAATAAGCCCTACTCTACATGGGCCACTGACCAGTGAGTGTCCAAGGACTGTGGGGGAGCAGCATCGCTCTGCCCCGAAACCCCTCAGCACTGTGGAATGGGGACATGTCAGGTTTGGGGCCTGTTTAATCAGAATGGTCAGCCACATGCCATATATTACAGGCCTATAGGCATGCAGCCCCACCTCTCCAACCCCCATCATCAGAACGCCATAATAATGCCCAGAAGTGGGAGGGAACTCATCAACACTCCACTCCATCAACTGGTTGGAACCCATTCCACAGTGGCAGGAAATTAGTACAAAAGCTGAGGAGGTGAGAAATCGATCCGCACAATTACATCTTTCCTCCAGGTACCTCCGGGACATTTGCGAGCTGCACACCAGGCAGTAAGTCACTACCTCCAAAATGCACACATTGCTGTTACTTATTCACTTTGGCTGATGCATTCTCTCCAAAGTGACTTACATTACACAGCAAGGTCATTTTTACTGTATCCGTTCACACCAAGTACCTTGATCAGGAGTGAGGATGCAAACCCAAGACTAAGGTGATGGCTCAGACCACTCTTCTAGTTTCCCACTGTATTTTATGACTGAATTAATGAAATAATCAGATTTTTTTTGGATTTGGTTAAGTGTACAATGGCAAGATCAATATCCACTGTTTTTTTACTGTGCATATGTGTAGTGACTAAAAAATGACAGTGTGTTAGATTATTTTTGACAAAAACGGTTTAATGATTTAGATTAATAACGCAGGTATGCAGACTCCTGGTTTACAGGCTTTTGGTATAACCGCCGTAGAATAGTTGTACCCATGTTTGATAAACAGACTGACTGCTCATGGTATTATGGACCTTTCCTTGTTGTAGATGTCATGAGGTAATGAGGTGCACTTTCACAATGTATTTATATTTACATTTATTCATTTAGCTGATGCTTTTCCCCAAAGTAATTTACAATGTTAATCTACTTACAATGATTTACTCTTTTATGCAGCTGGGTAGCTTTGCTGGAGCAATTTAAGGTAAGTACTTTGCTCAAGGCTACTATAACTGCAGGTAAGATTAGAATCTGTGAACTGTGTATGATAATCTCTTCTTAATTTCACTATAACTTCACAGTATTCTTAATATCACTATAACTTTAAGATCATGCTTGGAGAACCCTTTACACAGCTACTCCTGTAATGTAACGTAAATGTTTTTATGTATTTTTTTTTTTTTTTTTTTTTTTTTCAGAACCGCTGGTCCCTTACGGGGTCACGGGGAACCGGAGCCTACCCGGCAACACAGGGCGTAAGGCCAGAGGGGGAAGGGGACACACCCAGGACGGGACGCCAGTCCGCCGCAAGGCACCCCAAGCGGGACTTGAACCCCAGACCCACCGGAGAGCAGGACTGCGGTCCAACCCACTGCGCCACCGCACCCCCTTAATGTATCTCAAAAAAAAAAAAAAAAAAATTATTACTCGGAAGGTGATTTGGAATCGTGGATATTCAGATAAAGTTTTATGCAGCTACTCGTCCGATGAGCATTAGTTGATATGGTGGAAAGAAACAAACTAAGTTTACTTAAGAATCACTCATCTGCAACTATGTCTCTCTTTCTCTAATACACAAATTGTAATTTCTATGAGATGTACGTCGCTTTGGAGGAAAGCGTCTGCTCAACGAATAAATGTAAACGTAATGTAATTTTGCATAGTTTTCAAGTTAATTACAAGTGTGAGAAGTGTTTTCCTTTTTTTTAATGTTTTTTGTTCACTGACCACTCTACATTTGAGGGGTCTCAAAACTCACCTATTTCTGACTCACTTCACAGCTGATCTTCAAACTGCTTGATAAATGTGTACATGGTGTTTAATAATTTTGATTTGTTTCATAATGGAAAAGCCTATATTCAGCTATTTCTGTAATGTGTACTGGTTTATGCTGTGGTATGTGACAAATTGACTGCACTCAAAATCATGTGACCACATCCAAATCTCTTATGTTGATGTAATGCACTCTGGAGAAAAGCATCTGTTAAATTAATAAATGTAAATATACTGCATTTGTAGTTTGTATATTTACATGTATTTACAGTACAGTAAAGGTAAAAAAAAGAAACTCCCTTAATTCAGTCTTTGTTCATTTTCTTCTTCACTATGTTTAATAACCTATTATTCTGATGCTTCAATTTTGTCTTTTCTTTTTTTAAGTGTTTGGAAAGAGTTTATAGAAGTATTTTAGCATGTCAGTAAAGTCCAGGAATGTGTAAATGTTTAATTTTTTCCCCATTTAAAATAACGGGAACAAACCTCCCAGTTTACGGACTCTTGGTATATTGACTGATTTCAGGAACGAATTAGGTCTATATAATGGGGGTTATAATAGTTAATCATTGGTAACTTTTTTGGTTGTTAAGAAAATTAAAATTTTCATCTACATAGAATCAAACACACACACGCATGCACAATGTCTACAACCAATTGTCCCGAGTGGGGTTGTTGCAAATCACAGCCTAATCCAGCAACACAGGGCATATGGCTGGAGGGGGAGGGGACACACCCAGGACGGGACGCCAGTCCATCGCAAGGCACCCCAACCAGGACTCAAACCCCAGACCCACCAGAGAGAGGAACCTGGCCAAACCCATTGCGCCACTGCACCCCGCCTTCTACATAAAATGACAGGGATAAATGTAACCTGATGAAGTGTTTTTTAATCAAATATGTAGAGAGTAATAAGTGGCACTGGGTCGCTGTGATAAACTGAACTGCCCCAGTATGACCTCTTACAGACACTTCTAGAAACACACAACTATTCTCACCACATTACAAAGATCATTGTGTTTGTGGGTGCGCGCGCACACACACACACACACACACACACACACACACACACACACACACACACACACACACACATCCAGGCAGTGTTAGGCTGTGTTGCAACTGTTAACAGATTCAGTTCCATTATTCAGCATTTCAGGTAAAAAGATCAATTGCTGTTTCAGTAGACTTTGGATATGATTATGTTGTATGAGTCAAATGAATGTCTGCATGCATTGCATTTTAGGTATTTTGTGTTTTGGTATGACCGTGATGTCTAATGTTGTTTTACATATGTTATGATCTAAGAGGCGTGGTGCTTGTTGGCATTTAAGGTGATTCTGAGTACAAAGAGGAGAACGAGCACAGAGGTGAGGTTTTGCAAAACCTCTGTGTTTTCTGTTGTACTTGGTTTTATGTTTGGATTTCTAAATATTGTCCCATTGGACCCAACTCTCTCTTTCTGGCAACACTGCCCTTACTGAGGAATGTCGGTGTGACAGTCATAAACAGATCCACTGAAAAGTTTGCCATCTCTCCCCAGGTTTGGCCCCATTTCATCATGAATTCTGTTGAAGAGTGTGTCTCGCAGAGCTACCCCATCCTGCAGCAGATCCTGCTGGAGCTCGGGCTCCCTCTCACCAGGGACCGCAGTGTCACCCCAAGGACCCATATAGTTTTTTTTTTTTTTTTTTTATGTCTGGGGGCATTCGCATATTATGAATCAAGTTTTATTTGACGTGGGGGAGTACATGGGTACAAGTGCTCATACTGCCTAAGTACCAAACAAACCTTTGTAGGAAGGAGAACTGTTGGGGTGGATGCTTCCACACCTGAAGAGCAGTCCCACTGTTCTGCAGTCCCTGCAGGAGACCCTGAAGGATTGGGGCATCACCCAGCACAGTCACGCCACTGCCGTCCAGCAGCTCATCAAGAAGTGGGCGGAGACAACCATGCAGGCTATCATGGACTACCACTCAGGACTCACTTAGAAAGAGAGGGGTGGAGCCTATGCCGAGACTGACTTAATAGGTAAATTATTTACTCTTCACTTTAATTCTGTATGTATTAGCTTTAAGGAGCCTATAAGAGGTTCACTGGCTCCACATGTTACAATTGGCACTTAGGAATAATCAGATACAAATACAGTCCAGTGCATTGATACACTGTGAATCACCTTTTCTGAAGTTTGCTGGCAGTGGAACGAGCGCACCCTGTACTGTACTTCTGCAGCCAACCGAGAAATGGCAGTAAAGACAGTGGGAACGTCTTAATTCAATTCACTTACAGTGTTCATGGCTTTGTGTCTGGTATCGCTGAGTGTTAATCAATGAGAAGATGAGGAATGTTGATTATGTAAAAATTGGCATTGAAACTGGTGATGGTTAAATAAGCATGTGCATCCTTGTACTGACACCATGCTTGTCTCCATGCAGCCCTGGAGATTTCCCTCACGGAGGTGTGGGGTAAGCTGCGTCCTGTGCTGCTCGGGGTGCGTTCCCATGAGTGTCGGGTACATGGCACACCCCTTGCTCTGCTGGAGTCCTGGGCACAGAGGAAGGCAGAGTACCTTCTGCAGACCATGTGTCACCGAGCTCACTGCAGCCTGATGGCCAGGAGAACCGTGGTGGTGATTGGAAAGGGAGGAGCAGACAACGAGAGAGTGTGGCTCATGGCAAAAAAATACGGCATTAAGGTAACCACGATGCCTCACTACTTTACACCATTGGAATGATTCTGCATGTGATTGCAGGTTTGAATCTGCCTCGGTCCGTATGAATCTTGCTTGTTCTCCTTGTTTGCGTGGGTTTCCTCCCATAGCCCAAACACATCTCAAAATTGCTGTGTGTGTGTGAGAGGGAGTGGTTCCACTGTAGAGTGGAGTCCCCTCCACTATGTACCCTGCCTCATGCCATACACTTTCAGGAAAGAGTCTAAACCACTGTGACCCTACACTGGATAAGCAGTTTTTTAGGTATTCATAGAGGGATGGTTCCCTCTTCCAGAAACAGCACAAAGACACATATATGTAGCACATGAGCTCTTGAGAAAAGTTTGTTTTAATAAACAATGGTACAGAGCAGTAATGTACAGGTGATTACATTTGATCTGTTGCTGTATTATCAGATACTTGCAAAGGAAGAAGCGCTTCAGATGTTTTCTACTCAATGGATTGTTCATGCAGAGGTAGCACATACTGTAAATTTAGTGATAGTAAAAATGAAAAATTTGTTTCCTCATTAGATCATTTTGGTGAGCTGGGAGCCTGTGGCCCCGAGCAATGTGTGGAGATTCCTGCAGTACGACTTCAGGGACCACCGGCAAGACGCACTGCATGCCGCTAATATAGTACAGATGCTGCAGGAGCAGAGCTTCTCTGCTGATGGCTGCCTTGCATTCCTGTGCAGCTGCACCATTTTGGCTGCCAGCGTGTGTGCAGAACTTGGCCTGCCTAGCAGCCCGCTCTTGGCAGTGGCCGTGGCCGTGGCCAAGAGGAAGAGCAGCACCCAGAAACACTTGGGCACCATGCAAAAAGCGCTGGGCCACCTGCCAGCCCCGTCGCTGTATGCCTCTGCCTGCGCCCAGGTGAACAGTGCCGAAGGGGTGCTGCAGGCAGCTGGGCTTCCCATCCGTGTTGAAGTTGGAGTACAGTGCGGCCAGCAACAGTATGCGCCTCGTAGAGAACCCTGAGCAGTGCTATGAGTACCTGCAGAGTTTGAGCAAGCTGTCGCCGCACGACAACGGCATTGACAAGGGCTTCGGCACTGAATCAATGCTCATGGAGTATGTGGGAGGGACGAAGTATGTCACAGATGTAGTCATGTTCCGTGGCAAACTGCTGGCCGCCTTTGTGTCTGAAAGTGGCCCGTTCCACCCGCCCTATTTCTGCAACACCTCCCACATCATGCCAGCAGGTCTTTCTCCGGAAAAGCAGGCCCAGCTGCGGACAGCAGCCTACCAGAGCTGCCGCCACTGTGGTCTTGTGCATGGCATCTTCAACGTGGACATGAAGATGACTGAGAGGGGGCCCAAAGTCATTGAGATCAACCCGAGGTCAGGAGGGTTCTATTTACCTGCCTGGACCAAAGCTGTGTACGGTGTGGACATCATCATGGTGGCCTTCTTCTTGTGCTGTGACATCCAACCCCATTTGTGGACCCCCGAACCCAGAGGCTACTGCGTTGGCATCTCGACTCCTGAGGCTGTGGAGAGCTCAACGACCTTCACGCACCTCCTCAGGAGCCTGCAGGAGAAGAACCTCATCTGGCTACTAATGATTTCAGAGATGGAGGACAGAGTGACCCTCCACCTGTCCAGCTTTAGCCCTAGCAAGGAGGAGGCAGTCCAGCGACTACTGCTGATCTCACAGGCTCTCGGCCTCAACACAGAGCAGCACCCATTCAGGCACTTCCTGGAGCCCCTCATGTGATCCAGTCACATTCAAATACATAGTTGTAGCTTTAAGTTTATTCACGCCATGTCATTTTAAAAATCATCTTTGTCAGCTTTGGTATTTTTACCACTTCCATTTATGCATAATATGCTTCAGAAACAGACAACATATTCATTAACTTATCACCAACTGTGTGGTCAAATAAGTTGTACAATGAATCCCGCTCAACATTTCTGTATAAATACATTAGTGCATACGAATCGTGATAAGGAATTACTATGGTCACAGTGACTGGTAATGATCCGTAAGAGTACAGCTACTCAAACAGTCCCTCAGGAGAAATACACCATCAATAATCATCCTCTGCAAACAAAAATACTTTGTGAAGCTTGTTCAGTTGCAGTCATCGCTACAGTAAATCCAGTAAACAAACTGATCTCACAGTAGCTGCAGCTCCAGTGCTAAATAAATCAGTTGCAGTTTGACAACTGCCCAACAAGGCTCTGTGGTCACTCAGCTGCCTTTGCTGTCTGCCGGCCACCAGTCTGGTACAGATGCCTCTACAGTCACAGCAGTACCCCCTGGGTTCTGCAGCACCAGTGGCTCCTTGGCGTAGTCAAGGCGGACCAGGCTGAGGCCACGGTCGCCTAAGGTGCACAGGTGCTTCCCGGCTGGTTTCCCTGCCCGTGTCACCAGTGGCATCCCGCCCTGCGGTGGGCCCTGGTCAGGAGGGGCCGACAAGCACACAGGCATCAGCCGCTTCCGTATGACGCCAGTGTGGTGGGTGCGAGCTGTCAGCTCCTGGCCCAAGTAGCAGCCCTTGCTGAAGCTGATCCCTTGCATGTAGACCAAGTTGGCCTCTAGGGGCAGCATCACACCAGGGGGCAGGTCTGAGACACTCTCTGGTAGTCCTGAGTGGGCAAACAACAGAGACTACATTACACACATACTTACTGCAATTTAGAGCTTTAGAGTCCGCAGTTCACCTGAACGACATGCACATGAACTGTAGGAATAAACCCAAGCAAACACAGATATAAAACTGCTTTGATTAAATTAAAAATTGATTTAAAAGCAGTTAACCACAGAGATCTTTGCAAAAAAACTAAATGATCAAAGAAAAACCGCACCCCCTCATCTTTCATGTGACACCAGGGGCAGGAAATGAGTTTCAAATGGGGCCAAATGGGATAAACAGTGCGGTGTCATGCTGTCTTTTAAGGGGATTTCTGTCTGAAGTCACAGAAAAGCACCATCCAGCTGCCCTCTGCAAGTCCTCACAAGAGACAGGTCCTTTTAAATATTTGCTCAGCAGGAGCTTGGAGTGCCTCCTACAGCCCTCACTGTCATTACTGGCAAAACATAAATTGTAAAAAAGTGCACATGGATTCCTGACATTCATTCCAGTAAACTGAATTCCCTCAACTGTCAAGCTAATTTATATTTTACTTCAGAAGATACTGAGTGAAAATTTTTGTTTTTAATTTCTTACATGTATTAAAAACAACAAAGTTCAACTTATTTTCTAAGTATTTGTCATAAGCACACACACACATTGTCTGAAACCGCTTGTCCCACGTGGGGTTGGGGGGAGCCGGAGCCTAACCCGGCAACACAGGGAGTAATGCTGGAGGGGGAGGGGACACACCCAGGATGGAACGCCAGTCTGTCACAAGGCACCCCAAGCAGGACTTGAACCCCAGACACACTGGAGAGCAGGACGCGGTCAAACCCACTGCACCACCGCACCCCCTTGTCATAAGCAGAGGCTCTTAAAATGCAGTCCATGGCCCAAGTGGGGGTCCTAGCATGGGGGTAAGGAGGGTCCATAACATACTGGTGTCCTCTGAAAAAATACTACTGTGTTATTACTATAAATGACATAGTAATTCCATGTGAAGGTATTCAACGGCAATAAAGTCAGTGCAATATTATCTATGAATATATTTCTAGGAGGGGTCCTTGTGTTCATCAAGTGGTCTGTAGCCCAGAAAAGGTTAAAAACCTTTATGAAACATGCATTTTTACATACATTTTTCCTCTGTGCACACAGTTTAAAACAGAATTCAATGATGAAGTGACTGCATTATATTAGATTAATCCACCTCGCTCCAAGTGGAGCATAAGGCGCTAACGAATCTCCGTCAGCCTCTGCAATCCTGGGCTAGCCAGCTGATCTCATTCCAGGTCTTGCCCATATTCTTTATCTCTTCTTCTACTGCCCTTCTCCAGGTCCACTTCAAAAGCCAAAGCAACTGCATTAATTGAGTGACTGAATACTGCCATATTACATTCCATATGGTATGTGACGATACGTACAGTTTGCAGTCACAGGAAGACTGTGATAATTACTGTAGCCAAGGTGTGTGACAAAGCTCCTTGATGGTGCAGTCCTCTCTCAGAGTGAAACAAAGTGAGTTACTGTGCTGTTTATGCACAACAAGGTGCAGAGGAGTTACACAGAACTGGTGCAAGCACGCCCAAGCATACTACCTATAGTGTAGCGATGCCAGTGGTACTCCTCTGTCTCCCCCTGCTGGCAGCAGGCAATCAGCTCCATGGGACTTATGTTTTTGTCCGTCACCAGCCTCCAGCCCATTGCCTTTGTCCTGGGGTCCTCGTCCCAAACGACTGCTGCCGTGGGGGACAAGAGCTCTGGGCTCACAGCTCCTGCATCTTGCCCGGAAGGACTGGGAAGGACTGCCCACAGAGCCAGGTCGGTGCAGGGGCTGATGTTCACCTTTCGCCGGATCTTGTACACCTTCAGGTGCTTCTGGATGGAGTCAGTCACAGTGGAATCACATTCCAGTAAGATGGCCAATTCTTCATCCTGCGTCTTTGTCAAACTGCAAAGGAGAATTAGAAAAAGTCACACAACACACAGTGTACCCATGGATGCCACAACTGTGACAATAACTAAAATGTGCAATAAAGTTATAGTAAAAATTCATTTACAGGAAAATAAATATAGTACAGTATAAAATTACACACATAATCTGAAACAAGTTAGTCAAAGGATAATTCACCACATCAACCCATAATGGTTAAAATAAGCCATCACAAACATGTTGTTATATGTGAATGAAATACGAGTATTAGGCTGCCAGTGTAACATGGAGTAAATTAAGTTTGCTTGCTCATAAGGTCTCACCCCTGAAACTAATAACTATATTAGTACCTGTCTGAGTAATTACATAAGTAACAGTAAATCAGTTTAATACTGTATTTGTCCCTGTATACTGGTATTGCCATATTATTGTATCAGTGTATACAAATATGGTGTTATATTAGTGCCCTAGTTTGTTATAGAGCTGTGATTTACAACTTTTCAAAGACTTTCAAGTCATATTTAAATAGCTGATTGTTGTGAAGGATGAAGGGTCACACTGGTGTTGCAAACAAATGGAGTTATGAGCAAGCTTCAGGTCCAAACTGTGTTCCTAAGTTTAGCTGATGCGTGTTTGTGAGAACTACTAGTTTCGAGTTCAAGTTCCAAGTTTATTGTCATAGGTACAAATACTGTGTACAAGTATCATGAAATTCTTTTTTGAATGCTTCTCCACAGACTATGGACAAGGACAACAGAAAGACTGCACAAAACAATGACAGTGAGTAATGCAATAGCAATAACAATACATAACAGTAACAATAATACCAGTAGACAGCAAGAGAACTGAGAGAGAATGAGAATGCTTAAAGTGACAGTGTAGTTTACCAATGTGCTTGGGTGGAGCAGTCCAACTCTAGTTACCAAAGGTGGCACATTGGCGAGTGTTGTATACTCTTACAGCACTGTGGTAAAAGCTGTTCCTGTACGTAGCAGTGCGGGTTCAAATAGACCTGAGCCGCTTTGCAGATGGCAGAGAAGACAAGGGTGCCCGTGCGGGGTGACTACGATCTTTCATGACACGCATCGTCTTTCTGAAGCAGCGTGTGGTGTAGGTGTCCTGGACTGCTGGTAGCTGTGTGCCGATGATTTCCTGAGCTGTTTTGACCACCCTCTGTAGGGCTTTCTTGTCCTGTATGGAGCAGCTGCCAGATCAGGATGTAATACTGTTTTGTAATAATAATGTATGTATGAGATATACGTCGCTTTGGACAAAAGCGTCTGCTAAATGAATAAATGTAATACACCCTGTGAGGACGGACTCCACAGCACACCTAGAAAGTGGTGAGGACTGTAGCGGACATCCTGGCTTTCTTCAGACGCCTGAGGAAGTGGAGGCGTTAATGGGAAGAGGGTCCTATGCTGCGAATGCACTGTAACTGCATGTGTGCCTACATTCTGAGGCAGCTGGTAGAGTAATAGTTACAGCCGCTACCTTTGGACCCCAAGGTTGCAAGCTGAAATCCAACCTCCAGCTGTAACCCCAGAGCAACGTACTTACCATATTGCTCCAGTATAAAACTGCCCAACTGTACAAACAGCTGTAATTTAACACCGTAAATCACTTTGGAGAAGAGCGTCAGCTAAATAAATCAAAATTTCCAGTGAATACTATAGTGTTATCAGCCCACACTTGGAACTTACACTGCTAGATACACTACTACTGACAATGAGTCACTCATTCACAGGCGAGTGAAACACACTTTTTCTCAGTCACTCACACACTATGGGTGATGTTAGAATCACACCTGAACAGCGTGTCTTAAGTTTGGACTGTGGAGGAAACCCACGCAGACACGCGGAGAACATGTGGAAACTCCACACAGAGACTGAGCTGGGATCGAATGAATCCACCACGTCCTCTCGTCTCGCACCACCCCAGGCGCTGTAGACAGCAGCGCTAGTACTCGCTCTGCCACCGTGCCGCCCTAATAAACCCAAATACATCATGATAGATAGCTACCTGTAAATGATAATGTCGAACATGGTCCTGCCCTGAACGTTCAGCATGTGCGCATACAGCGACCTCGTCCCCGCTCGGCCCAGCGCGTTCATGTCATTGGTGATGAGTCCCTGCAGAAAGGCCGCCGTGTCCTGGCCCTGCACCCTCAGCAGTGCCCTGTGGCTCAGCCTGAAACACACGAATCGGCGCTTCGCAGCATCTTGCTCGTGCGCCTGTCTGTGCTGCTGCTGCTGCCACCAGCCGGACGCAGTCGGCCTCAGGTTCCACCTCAGGACGCTTCGGAACACCGCCGACCCCGCGATTAAATTAACCATGACTTCAGCGCCTCGAGAGCCAAAAAAAAAGAATTATTCAAAACGACGGAATCCAGGTTACATTTACTTGGGGGAGAAGTTCAACTATAAACAGCAACACAAAGCAGCCATTTTGTATCCCACAATGCTCTGTGACGCATTTCTTCATAGAAGTAGATTTAACAAAGATAAGTGGGGCGGTCTGCGTACTGCCCCCTAGCGTTGGAGGACTGTGTGAGCCAGAGAATGGCATTGTCGTACACTGAGAAAAAGGAAAGTAGCTCTACTGAAAATACACACACACGCATACATTTTTTGAACCGCTTGTCCCATACGGGGTCGCGGGGAACCGGAGCCTACCCGGCAACACAGGGCGTAGGGCCGGAGGGGGAGGGGACACACCCAGGACGGGACGCCAGTCCGTCGCAAGGCACTCCAAGCGGGACTTGAACCCTAGACCCACCGGAGAGCAGGACCCGATCCAACCCACTGTGCCACCGCACCCCCCATTACTTAAAATACTAAAACAGTAAATTTACAATCAACTTAATACATGTATGTTTGAGATGAGAACATAATTATATTGCATAAAGTCGAAGTGAAATTCAACAGTCACCAAAAAGTGATATGATCACGCTGCAATAAAATGTTCCAATCTATTTAGATTTCTAACGACGGTGTTCACTCAACATGATTTTTACTGCTTGTTCAATTTACTTAATTAAAATTACTTATTGCAACACAATTCTTTTGCGTTTTGTCTCAACTTAATTTCATTGTGTACAATCCATCTACGTTTACTTAATCCAGTTGTGTTGGGACTATGTGAATAATATTTGTTGGGTCAGTGTATTGCTGAAACTGAACCGAAAAGGGGAGGCTCTATTAAAAATATATATCTATTTATATAGTATATTGTATTATGTATAGCTATAATTTATTATATAGTTTAACATTCTATAACTTTATTAAATACATATGAATGACACATAATTAATAATATAATTAATAATGTTAGGCAAATGACACAGGGATACATGTTTTTTTCTGTCTTGTTTTCTCGGAAAAAAAAGGAAAAAACCTCAAGCTTCTTTCGGGATGAGAAAAACAAGACAAAAAATGTTAGCTTTAGTAAGTATGTTCCGAGTCTGAACTGTTTGCGAATGCGTGTTTCCACTAACGTTTATCACAGCTTCATTTCTATGGGAAAAAAATTAGATGGACTTCTGTTGAAACGCTACCCATGTATTTAGCTTGTATTCAAGAAATATCAAGTTTATTCCTCACATATTTTTGTCTCTGCCTTCTGCGAGTTTTTTTTTTTTCGTTTTGCGCGGGAGCGCTTTGCAAAACATGACCGTTTGGTCTGGAGAGCGACACCTGAGGGAACCTGGTAATTCAGTAAGAAGGTAAGAATTGCAATAAAAATCTCATAGTATTCTGATAATAGCTGTCCACCTAACGTTAAATACAAGAAAATGTGTTTTAAGAAAACCATACACTTTTTTTAATCATGTCGACCGTTAACAGATTAGGCCTATATAGTTTCACTGAGTGTGAAATAGCAATAGTCGCGACAGTGGTCGTTGCGGGAGTTGTCGCGATAGTCGCGGGAATGGCGGGAGTGGTCTCGCGCTGTGTGTTGATCTTTCAATGACTGTTTACGTAGACTTGAAAAAGGCTAAGGAAGCTTCATTATAGTTAATCTTTATTGAGCTGACGCCTTTTCCCAACAGGCGTTTTACAATCATGTTACAATAAACTTCACAACTATTTACCTGTTTGTACAGCACAGTATATTTTACTGCATCAGAGGGGAGGTTTCTTGATCGAGAGTACCACAGCAGGAAATGGAACTGCAACCCAGAATGTTCAGACTGAAAATTGATGATCATGAGCTAAACATTACCTGCTACCCTGGCCTTTTATGCCATTTAAATTCCAGCACACATTTACATATACTGGAATATTTACATATCCATATCACTACAATGAACCCAAAAACACTTAAGTCCAAATCACTTTAGAAAATGGTTTGCAAGGTACAACAGGTGGTTCCTTCTATTTATACTTGGGGGGTGCGGTGGCGCAGTGGGTTGAACCACAGTCCTGTTCTCCGGTGGGTCTGGGGTTCGAGTCCCGCTTGGGGTGCCTTGCGACGGACTGGCGTCCCGTCCTGGGTGTGTCCCCTCCCCCTCCGGCCTTACGCCCTGTGTTACCGGGTAGGCTCTGGTTCCCCGTGACCCGTATGGGACAAGCGGTTCTGAAAATGTCTGTGTGTATTTATACTTGGGGGGTGCAGTGGCGAGACGAGTTCAGCCGGTGCCCACTGTGTGACAGGTCTGGCGTTCAAGCCCTGCTTGGGGTGCCTTGTGACGGACTGGCATCCCATCCTGAGTGTGTCTCCTCAGCCTTGTGCCCTGTGCTGCCAGGTAAAGCTCTGGCTTGCCTCAACCCTGCTTGGGACAAGTGGCTGTTGACAATGGATGGATATTTTTATATTCACTCAGTTGAGTTTCCTTTAATGGCCTAAAATACAAGTGGATGACGTACAGTAGGCTATGTGCTGTTGCGGAGTACTGAAAAAAGTATCGGCTGCCAACTCTGTCACGTTTTGGATGGTCACACTTTCAGTGTCTATCTGGCTTGAAATTAATAAAATCTTTTTTGTTGCTGCATTAGTTCGAATGGGGTATGTCATGCTCAACTTCAGCAATATCCAGTATCTCCAGCAAATCACAGGGAAATCTGCTAACTCCAAAGTCCAGACATTTTGCTTGTTCCTCTCTGCAGTAACTATCCTAAGGATCTGAGGACAGCAGGATGTCTGGATGTGATGTGGTTATTTTTCTGGGGCCATGCAACTGTGAAGCCACTGAGATGATGTCAAATTGCATCGGTCCAGCTGCTGCCAGAGCAGAATGGCCACGAGGCCTTTCTCTGGAACCAGAGGCTCACTGTCAGACATGCGCCTTCAGGTTTGCTTTATAGGCAGTATAAAAAAGACCAAAGAGACTGATCTCTTATTTTTCCCTGCAAACTGCTCTCCCCGAAAGTATGAATGTTCATGCATAGGTCACTTGATGTCCAGAGCACATCCACTGCCTTTTTTCACCCATAGAATCCCCAAAGTCTATGGTTAGTCCACCTCTCTTTATTGCTCTTCACACATAAACACATTTATTCATAACTCATGTCTTAATCCGTCAGAAGAGGAGTCTCGGCCATCTTTCATGTGCACATCCATCATAGTAAAGTTTTATTATATATTATTTTCTGTCTTTCACTCTGAGATTATGCATGTTAAGTTTTTTTGGCTTTGTCTTATCAATTTTTTTTAGGTATGGTCATTTTTGGAATTCCTCCTTTCAGGTAACAATTATTTAAACATAACCAAACAGTAGATAGATATCGATCTGTAGCAGTTCAGTTCCAAGCGTGTAGTGATTTGTGAGTCGGACGCGGATGGGCGGCAATGTGGAATGCTGTATGGGATGAATGGTGTGAATGCTGGCGCTGCGGACCTCTCAGCAAGTTCCCAACAACGCAGGGATGGAAACCATTCCAGACATTCGCAAGCGGCACTTTTTCAAAAACATATCTGTTTTTATTTATGACAGTGTTCTTTGAAATGCCTAACAGCCTAACATCTGTGGTAATACATGTTCCTTTTTTAATTAGCTGTCTTTTATTTTCGTCCTTATTTTTCCATTTTACTTTAAAAGTTTGCTGTGACTGGATGAAAAGTACTAGGAATTTATGGAAGTTAGAAGTCATAAGCCCCATGATGCTATGCAACAGCCACTAGCTCACGGAGGATTCTCTTACCCTTGACTTGTACTTGGCCAGAGTGAGTGGAAAATTTCCTCTACAAATTCTTGGTAATTTTATTATTAATGTTCCCATATATTTTCAAGATATATACAGGAAAAAAATGAACTGCTCAGCAAAGCAAAAACATATACACTATATTGGGGTTTAATGTCATGGCTGCTTTCTAAATGTGTTTCTCTATATATGTGGAATTTGACAGAAATAATGAATAATGTGGTACATCACATTCTTTCCAGGTTCCAAACACTGCATTCAGATTATCTTTAATTTTTTATTAATTGCAACACCTTAGAAACAACAGGAACACCACCACATCCAACAGGTTTTCTTCTCTATAAGTTGTGCTGTTATGCTGGTTTTTTTGCCGGGTAGGCTCCGGTTCCCTGCGACCCCATATGGGACAAGCGGTTCAGAAAGAGAGAGTATATCATTTATTATATGTAATGCTTTTTGTTTTGTACATTCCTTTTTGGTTTAATGGTCATGCCTGGCATCTCATCAGTCTCTGACCAGCCTTTAGCAATTGTAGGTTTACTGTGTTGTTTCCCCTGGCACTTCAAGATAACCTTCTTTTCAGAAATAAACTTGAGAACAGTTTTTGAAATATTGCAGAAAAGTAGGATGATGGCTAAAATAAAAATCAATAAATAAGTTGCATTTAATAATATGTGAAAACATGCAAACTTTCCAAAACCAAATATGTTTCTCAGTACTTTTATTTTATTAAGCATTAATTTAAAAAAGAGCAGAATGCATTGCCCAATTTTAAATATTTATTCAAATGGTTTCTTTGATCAGAACAAATTATGTATATATTCACCCAATCCAAAAAACAAATACATGTTAAAACATTTTTTTTTTTACATGAACTTATATAAAAAAACATATTTAGAAACACATGCAAACTGTACACTCAAAAACAGCTACCACAGATGACCAATGATAGTTTTAGAAATGTCTTTTTTTTTTTTAGCTCAAAGTGAGTTACACTGAATAACTTCTTTGAAACATCTTAAAATGTCTGAGTTATTTAATAATTCAAGTACTTCCAGTAACAAATTAATTTTGTCACGGTCACTAGTTATGTGGTCAGATAAATAAAAATGGCAATATCTAATTCCATAATAATGTGCAAAAGAACTACACAACAAGAGAACAAAAGAACATTAAATTGGAGAAAGCAGTAAGAAGCTGACTGTAGATGTGGGGTTTATGCTGCATTCCCTGGACAGGCAAAAAACTTGAGTTCCCATGTAATTTCAAATTCACTGTTTATTCACCAAAAGCACTGTTTACAGAGCAATGCATCTCTGGTACAAAACTGTTAACAAAACTAATAATTACTGACTTTTTTTAGAGGGGGAACTATTTTTATTAATCCTCTTGACTAATACAGTAATGGGATTTTATTTTTATAAGGAATATTATTATATAGTAAATTCAGTGAACCATAACTAATACCAAGAGAAATGATCAATAGAAATAATTTAATTTCCATGTCAATAAGGCACATTGCTGCTTCATACAGATACCGTCTGATGTAAAGGATTCAGTATTTATTGAAGGTTTTTTTTTTTTTTTTTTTAATTATTTCAGACAAAGAAAGACTCCCTGCAGGGGAGCTGAAAACTGACCTGGCCTCATTGTTTGGAAATGCACCTCATACCTAACAAGTGCTTGACAACAAACACGTTTCAGATATTTTGAAAATAATGCATAATGTCTGACTATTAAACAAGCTAAAATACCCACATTTCAGCATTTTCCTATCAGTTTAATTTGAAGGCAGTCCAGCATCTTTTTGGTGAAAAAATTTTTACAGACCAGTGTTGTTTTTAACCTACAGTAAAATATCAAATAACACATCAAAGAAAGTTTTCTGACTGACTCCTTTGGTACAAATGCATAGCAAACACACACTGTCCACCATGACATGTTTAAGATGACGTGTGTGTGTGTGTGTGTGTGTGTGTGTGTATAAGAGAAGAGCAGCTTTCTAAAGCCAGCAGTGTGTCACTGTGAAGAAAACCACCTTAAAAACTGGATAAAACAGTCAGGCTGAAGATTAGGTGTCCCAAAAGTGTATTAGTTTCTTCATAAGAAGGTGATCATAATGAAGACATCTTGGGAAATATTTGCAATATAGACTTTTGAATAATCATATTTCAAGACTATGTAACCTTACACATGAATTTACAATAATTATTGCTTTCATTTAAGGAAAAAGACTCACTAATGTTAATAAACCTGCCCATGCAGTGTTTGCAGTGGCATCATGTCATGTGCCATTTAAAGACTTAAACATTAAGGTTATAAATAATGACTTTGAGAGCAGAGTTAAACAGTGGGATGAGGAGTGGTTAAGGCATGGTCCAGTCTAGCGATCGAAAAACTAAACATTTTCATTCGCTGATGGAGTGCCGCTCTGTGCCCCCAGCAAACACCCCGCCTGGAAGAAGCCACATCAAGGTGTGTTAGTCTTTTCAATGCCTGCCTAGAAATATGTGGACCCACTACCTTTAAAGCAAACTTTTTCAAAGATCTTAGTGACTCTGATCTTTACCGTTTGTCTTATATGGATCTGCGTTGTAAAGGCAACTGGTTTCCTCCATATTTACTGTACAGCTTGAAGGACCATGTTTACCTCCTGCTGTACTGGATGTAAACATATGAAGCATTCTGAAACAAAACAAAGCCAGACAAATTGAGAAAATTTAGCTGTTCTGAAAAACAAGACTATGATATGGCTAATCCCAAAGGCCATTTTGACAATTTTACATATTTCTCTGCAGGGAATGAATTTGCCCCCTTCATAAATCATGAATAACAGCAAAATTAAAAAGTAAAATACATGTAGCTCCTTTAATGGTCTATTGTTGCTAGGGCACTTTGTCATTTATAGGAAACACCTGTAGGTTATGATTAGGTTATGATCACTGGTTATAGCCACTTTTTATTCCTCAGGCAGGGAAGAACAGGAGACGACGGCGCTCACCCTGCTGGTCTTCAGATGCTGAATGACAGATTGACTCCAAGCAGTTTGACCTCCTCTGATGTAACAGAGACTGTCAAACATAAGTAAGAAACCGCATTGCAGGAATAAACAGAGAGACTGCAGGCAACTGGAGTGACCTGGAGGACCTTTTCAATGGCTTTGCCCAAGAGACCAAACAAATACCTTAGGGCTCCAAATAAAATGCATCACAGTACTAGGTAAAAAGATAAGCACATTGTTGAAAATCATTTTGTTTGCTTTCAGTGGCAGGTTAGAGCTTCACAACTTGGAGGCCTTTGAGGAGTTTAGCTTCACTTTTGCTTCCCTGCAGGCGTGAGGCCAACACACAGCAGAAGCCCCTGCATATCGCATCACATTTTTTTATTCCAGTGCCAACTTTCCACAAATAATTTATCAGTGTGTCTTCTGGAGCTCTGCAAAACATTTGCTCAGAGCCAGATCGGAGTGCGGGGGTCATGAAGAATTCGCAAATGTAACTCCTGACAGCTTCTTACAACAAGTACGGCAAACAAATGAGCATTGTGCCTCCGCCCTTTTTTAATCTTAGCATCAGCTTTGCTGTTTTGATGTCAAAAATACGAGTTCTCTTTGTAGAAAGACTAATCTACTCTTTTCGGACACATCAGAGCTATTCTAAAATGCCAGTCCAGTCCCTATGAGGAATGTAATACGACTATCACTGACGATAAAAATGGAAAGCAAATCTACCATTATCTATAAGTTTGTAAATTATTCCTTGGTTTTCAGAAAAGAAACAAATCGTATATAAATATCTGCTACTTTTGGAACACTTGGTCAATCCTGATTTTCTTTCATAAAGCAAACTGTTTCATTTAAACCATGACTTGGGAAGAAGTTCTTTGCATTTACACCAAGAGTTCCATGAAAAGCTGTTATGGTCACCTATCATTTTTCCACCCTTCAGTTACTGCAGCAGCCAAGTCCTAGCAGACAAAGTCATTGCAAACAGCCTTCAGATTGCTGGCCACCTGGGACTTGACACAACGCTTCTAAATCCACACAGATGTCTTCCCGTTTTTGACAATGGCGCCTGCCTTCTCCGTGCTGGACTTGGGCCGAGCCCCTTGTTTCTCCTGGGCCGTGTTAACACGGTTCTGCTCCGCCACGGTGCCGCCTGAGGTGGGGCTGCTGGTCCGGGAGGGCTGCGCATTGCCCTTGCTGTTATAGGTCTGGAAAGCCATGTCGAGCTGCTCCTGAGCCACACGCAGGTGCCGGTGGAGGCTGGCTAAGTCTGAAGGGATGTTCTCATCTGGGCTGGTGCACTGCTGTTCCTGAGCCACATTGGCTAGGTTCTGCTCGTGCGTCACAAGGCTGTTGGGGATCCTGTTGTTAGATTTGTCTGACTTCACCACCAAGTTGTAGCCAGGCGGTGAGGCTGGGATGTTCCGGGAGTAGGGGTAGCTGTACGAGGAGCGGTTTCCCTTCCCCCGGCGTTTGCGGAGCATGTCCCGGAAAGTGCCAATGCCCAAATGGACCATCTCACAGACATTGAGCAGCAGGCAGAGGCAGCTGACAACGTACATGATGAGCAGGAAGATGGTTTTTTCCGTTGGTCGAGAGACAAAGCAGTCTACATTGTGTGGACATGGCACCTTGTTGCAGACGTACGAAGGGTTCACGCGGAACCCATAGAGCAGGTACTGACCTGCTAGGAACCCCACCTCAAAGACGGCACGGGCTACAAGCTGTAGCACATAGGTCTTCATGAGTCCCTCTTGCCTAATTTTGCGCCTGCCATCATGTCTCTGTTGGTCCTGACTTGGATACTTGGCAGCCTCAGCCTTGGGCTCTTGTGTCTCCAGGGAGTCCCCGTAAATCATCGGTTCCTCCTCCTCATCCTCATCCTCCATCACTTCCTCCAGGGAGCGAGCTGTGCTCCACTTGACAGCACTGGGCTTCCTGCGCAGTCGGCGCAGCTTGCGACGCTCGTCCTCAGAAGTGCGGGCTATCTTGTGTATGGCATAGCCCAGGTACATGACCGAAGGGGTGGAGATCATGATGATCTGGAAGACCCAGAAGCGGACATGTGAGAGTGGCGCAAAGGCGTCGTAGCAGACATTGTCGCAGCCTGGCTGCTTCGTGTTACAGGTGAACTTGGTTTGCTCATCCGAGTAGATGGACTCCCCTCCCACGGCTGTGAGCACGATGCGAAAGACGATGAGTACGGTGAGCCACACCTTCCCCACAAATGTGGAATGGTTGTGGATTTCCTCCAGGAGACGGGTGAGGAAGCTCCAGCTCATGTTGGTCATAGGGCCAGTTCAGCTAAAACCTGCGGAAAAAAAACACAAAGCTCAGCACCGACACACAAAACCATGCCTGACCTCAGCAACCACTGAGCTTCCAAAGCAATCACTCTTCAGGACAGACGTGAAGGGCCATATCATACCCAGGTTGAGATCTGCAGACGCTTTAATGTGACACTGACAATCGGCCTTCAGTTAGATTAATTTGCTTTTACTTTCTAAAGAAGTAACACAAATTGACTGGTAGCTATAGAGCAAACTGGACTGTGCAAGACAACTGAACTATTAAAGCTGCAGATTTGTGGAAATAACTTGGGTATGTTGGGTATGCACTCGTTTTTCCGCTGGCATCTTCCAGCATACACAACCATGATCCAATTAAATCTGCACTATATTTCCCTCAATGGTTTTAGACTTGAAAGGCCTCCGAGGGAACCAGTGAAGGACAAACACTAATTGGAATCAGCGGCTGTGAGTATGACTCTTCACCAATAATTTGTCAAGAAATTAATGCTCTTTATTGCATGCTGCTGGTTCATTGAAACCATTATCTGCCATCTACCATATATCAGTAGATCATCTATATACATACTGTATATATCACTTTTGCGGTTTTCTGAATGGGAAAAATGTGGATTCTACAGTGTGTGGATTTGTTTTAGATAGCAACTCAGCAAATATTTCCAATACTAAACTAAACAGAAAACATTATTAAGTCTTACAGATGAACATTTTATAGATGACTTAACAGATCCTGCTGGAGACAAAGTATTAAACGTTAGGAAATATCAGTAAATGAATATAAGACTATGTGGGACAACTGGTAGCATAGTGGTTAGAGCTGCTGTCTTGGGATCCAAAGGCTGCAAGTTTGCTCCCCACTGCTGGCTGTAGTACCCTTAAGAAAGGTACTTACCCTAAATTGCTCCAGTAAAAAAAAAAATACCCAGCTGTATAAATGGGTAACTAATTGTAACCTTAACACTATAAGTTGCTTTGGAGGAATGCATGAGGTCAATTTTTTTCCCCAAATGTCTTGTCTGGTGAGGTTACACAAACACTGCAGAATAAGGAGGAGTTACTGACCTCTTTACCTTATTAAATGATCTTTCTAACTTTAGTGATCTTTTAGAACTGCGCTCTTTATGATGTATAAACAGTACAACTGTATGATAGTCTGAAACAGTATAACTGTATGATAGTCTGAGCCTTCAGTGACACAACTAGCACAAATGACTTTGGCAAACTTTGGAGAGACTTTACTTCGGTTATGAATGTGTCACTTCTGACTAACAAACATGTCTCATTTTGCATGGAAACATTTCACAGAGCTGTTTATTTTGCTGAGTGCTCCCAGGGTCTTCCCACGTGAGCTGTAATGCAAATAGAGATTTCCCCAAATGTCACATAAAACACTGTAATCACTGTGACAAGATTTGCTCTAAACTCCTCTGGAGGTGCTCTGTCCAGCTCTGCTGTGACCACGCTCACGGGCTTGGTCTCAGGGTTTTAGCCTCGTGGTTCTGCTTATCTCAACTTCTCAAGAAGACCTTTGGAGGATGGGCACCCAGGCCACAGCTGCCATGAAAACATCAACAAAGAAGCACAACATTTATTCCATTCATTTACCTATAGTGCAGTGGGAACACAGTTAAGAAATGGGAGACAACTGTACCGATCCTGCATTTTGTAGTTTGTTCCAGTTTGACACCCAGTTTATTCATAGGACGAACTGTATTTACCTAAAATATATAAAAGTAATTGCAGCATGGGTGTTTACTTCAATACACACATATATGTAATTGGTTTGGCAACTTTTTAATAACTAAGTCTGTAAACACATGCTACCACACAGAAGACAGATAAGTATTGTAATAGCAGCAATCAAACTTTTGGACTGGAATTACCCACATGCAGAACCCAACCTCTGCACAAAAAGTACAAGTTCTAAGATCAGCACACACTGTCAATGAATTGCTTCGCAATGATTGCACATGGTGGTCATTTATACATTTTTGCCGGTGAAATTATATTTTCTCCAGGTACAGTAGGTGGGCCACCTGAAGACCCGCTATGAACCTCTGCAGCACAATACTCCTCTCGAACAACATTCCAGAAAGGTTAATTAAAAAATTCTCAAAAACCCTTTAAGAACCCTTGCTAGCCTTAAAAAAGTACAGTTAGTCTTGTAAGCTATGGCCTTCAAAAAGCAGAAGTACATGGCGGCAGACTTCCAGATGCACCCTCTTGCTGGAGCTAAATGCACGAGATGATTTTTGTCGGACCTTTTTGACAGCAGTAAGATGAGACATGGCTTAACACCAGTCTGAACAGACTAGGTATGACACTAACTTCCTCCTGTAAGACCATCACATCACACGTGAAGTGATTCCATCAGAGAAATGCAGCCACCTGCTACATACTCCTCCCAATTCCTTGGCCTGGAAGTTTTTCTTTTCCTTTCTACAGTTGCCAGATGGTCTCTTATCAGTATAATTTAGTAACAGCCTTCTATCTCTTGGTGTTAACTGTATATACTGTGTCACGGCAGACAGTCTTAGAACTTGTTGACTTTACCACATTTGTTTCAAGGCAGCACATCTTCGCTTCTTTACAGTTGGATGGTTGTGAGTTTCTGAATTGAGCTAGAGAAAAATGTTCTGGTATATAATAAAACAAGCATATATTATTAATGCAATTTTCTTTTGCAGTTTGACAAAGCTGAATTATTACACAGAATAAGGCTGCAGAGAATTACCTATTCATTCTCATTCTTCTTTACGTACTACATACTACACATAAACAATTGAGATTGCCACAATCCTGTGAAATTAATGTAGTAACTTTTCGATTTTTTTCTCGTTGACAGCAGTGAGAGAAAAGCAGGGCTAATGTGAAATGTCAACGACTTAACTCGACCCTGCTCGAGACAGACCGAGTTCAGTCAGAAGCCGACTGCAATACACCAGACCTGCTGGAAGCAAGCCAGTGAATATTCCCATTGAAAGCTGAATGGCCGGGTGCTTACTGTGAGAAGACACCACCTTCCTGTCCAGTTTCGTTAGCGGTTCACGGGCTTCCTGCTCTACAAGAGGGGAACTTTGTCATGTTGCTAAAACAATCCAGACTTCTGCTGAAGCTACAATATCATCCAAATGAATACCTCTATCAGAAGTCCTTCTGTGATTTAATTTTACATGATATTGTAAATACTATGCTCTCTCTATCTCATATATATGCGTATATATATATATATATATATATATAGAGAGAGAGAGAGAGAGAAAGAGAGAGAGACAGCCAATAAGCAAATAATAAGAATGCCAATATGTTTTTTGCATTTATTCATTTAGCAGATGTTTTTCTGCAAAGTGACTTCCAGTGAAGACTACAGTATGTAGTATTTAGCTGACACCTTTTCACACAAGGTGACTTACACTATAGCACACTAGCGAATCACTCACATACATACCAGAGCAGCACACATACACACACTGTACGGAATTTAGTCACCAGTTCACCTGAAAGACATCTGTGGACTGTGGGAGGAAACGCAGGCAAACATGGAAAGAACGATGGTTATGCAGCTCTTGTGCAAATGCTTTTATGAGGAAAAAAAGACTGATTTTATAGTACATCAAAAAATGGTGCCCTATAAACCCCAAAAAGGTGTGACACATGAATTAAAATGGCGAACCCACTTCACTGCCAAACATGTAAAAAATGTAAAATGTAAAAATACAGTTGCTGCAACAAGATATAATGTGACAGCTTGCACAAAGTCTTATCAATTAATACACATATATTTTCACAGGATCTATAGTGTATCATCAACAAATTCTGAATCATGGTGGATTTTTCCTGGCATATCTAGATTATATAAGACACTTTGTTTAGCTGGATGATGACTAGTTGTATCACCGTTTATGAAAGTGTATGGCTGTACACCTTGGAGTGGGTCACAGTTCCATTGGTGATGTATGCCACCATATGTACCCTCATCTCCAGGCTTGGCCCACACACACACACACAGGTTTGGCCCATGATCTCAAAATTTGTAAAAGCAGACAATGGATGGATAAGCCATAAAACTCACATGTCGAGCTTGACACACATATCATTTAAAGATACAAATGCCAAGTTTTGTCACTGGATTTCTTCAAAGATTATATCTTGGGAAACTTAATTTATATACATACACCCACTACTCTTTTTCTCACACTCTCAGAAGTAGGTTCATGAATCAATACAGGAACTGTTCCACTGCAGTTGTCACTTTTCTCGTGGTTAATGCAAACTCAGTGTCTAGAAATGTTTTGTCAAATGTCATAGGTGTAACGTGATGGCGTCCTGCCCTATGCTCAACCAAGCCTGCCCGCCCCCCCCCAACTATCTGTGTATAATTCCATTGATTACTACAGCTAATATTTTTGCATCCCCCAAATCTCTGACAAATTGTTGTTAAGCTAAATATCCATACCAAAAAAAAGAAAAGATCAGATTAATTAAAATAGTTTAAAGCATTTTCCATTTTACGCAGAGTACTTTTGAGTCCACAATGAAATTATAAAACAGGAATTTTATATATTATATAATATATAATTAAATAATGTATATATTATATAAATATATATATATAATATATTTTTCTAATAATCCTTTTATATTTCATGAAATATAAAAGGATTATTAGAAAAATATAATTAGAAAGGATTTAGAGACTATTAGACTTCCACGATCTGCCCATAGTTTCTATCAGGTTTTTCACCCTCTGCTGACTGATTAAAGTAAGAGGAAGCTACAGCTCTGAAATATGTCATCATTAAATAAAACTAATAAAAAGAAAACCAAGTTTTAACATTGCACCTTGTAAGTTCATGGATAATAAAAAATAAAATCTGATGTTAAATTAGCTAAATTAGTGACTGGGTTTAAATTGATTTCTTTCCTTTCATTGCCTGTTCTTAACTTAAAAGGTATGAGAAAAATATGCTGCAGATATGATTTAGACTCCAGTACATACACAACAGACTGGAGTGCTATCATGTTTTCCATACAGTGCAGTGACCATGAGATACATGCGTTTCATGGGATATCATAAACGATGTATTTCTTTGTCTATAGAAAGTTATTGTGATTTTTCTGACAAAATTAAAAAGATCAAAATTTCAAAAAAAGTCAAAGAAATGAAACTTCAAAAAACTGAGTTGCATCAAAGATGTGTACGTTCACTTTAGCAGTTAGCACACATTTTTGCGTGAACATTCATTCTAAACACACACACTGGCTGAAGTCACTTGTCCCAAGTGGGGTCGCAGCGAGCTGGAGCCTAATCCGGCAGCACAGGGCATAGGGCTGGAGGGGGAGGGGACACACCCAGGACGGGACGCCAGTCCGTCACAAGACACCCCAAGCGGGACTTGAACCCCAGACCCATCAGAGAGCAGGACCCAGCCAAGGCCGCTGCACCACTGTGTCCCCTTTATTCTAAACAGAAAATTCTAAATATACAGTTTAGATGGTGTTCATAAAACTTTTGGCAAATGACACATATGGTTTAATTAGTCTGTAGACGTTAAAAGTAGTTTAAAAGACGCCTTTCCTGTTTTTCCATAACTGTACATCGCATGCGCATGTTGAATTAAAATGTAAGATCTAGAAAATCAATTCTGTATACAAATATAAGGAAAGGGAAGGGAAGTTCACACGCCTCACTTCACACTGAACACGTTTTTGCAAAACAGAAAACCTCCTTGGAGTTCCATCGCGCAGGCTGATGTTTGCTGAGCAGGGAATCGCGCTTCAGCCCAAGCAGCTGAGCATCTGGCCTGAAATCAGTGGGGAGGAAGATGCTCCAAACTCACGGTGAAAGCTCCATTGGTCCTGCCGCGGCCCCTGGTCACATCCTTGTCTCCGCTGCATCCACTGTGCATCTGCTGCTTCCCTGCGTCGCCCTGTTCAGAAGCTGTTTGCGGGGCGCTGCTGGTCCATCCCGAAGCTGTAGCCGCTGACCAGTTATATCACAGTAGGCGCCCGGGAAGCTGTGAGGCGGGGTGGCCTGGCCAGTGGTCCCGGAGCCCAGCGCATGTGCACCCTGTCCCCCCTCGGCCAGCAACAAGACTGGCTGCCTTCAGCGAATGCCTTGCTTTCTGCATTCAGTCTGATTCCTACTACAGCCACTTTCTGCCTGGGAAGGGAGAGGGAGGGCAGAAAGAAAGAGCAGCAAGGGAGGGGAAAAAGCTAGAGGCAACCGAGGGGTCAGATGTGAGGAGAGCTGGACAGCGCAATGAGAGCACTTCCTTCGTCGTCAACACAGCTCACCAGGATGGAGTCACTCCTGGCCAACGCTCTGTGCAAAGTCAAGGAGGAGCTCGACACTTTCAGCAATGTATGGAAACACTGCTATACACACACACACACACACACACACACACACACACACACACACACACACATACATAAGCCCTGTGAATACATGCAAACCGCATATGGATGCGAGGACATTCAAAGCTGAGCAGTAAAAATCTCACTACTGTAAGTTGCACAAGGATAGAGACAGGGAGCCCAAAGTGCGGCACCTCGAAAATGGCACGCGATGGGGACGAATGGTGGTATTAGAAGGTCGAAGCACGGCCGACAAGGAGAGCAGATTGCCTGATGTGTAGTCCGCAGGTATGCTCAGTCATATAGCGTGTCCAAATATTTACGTGTTCTGTCGCGAAGCACAGCCAGGGGGTGGATCTGCTGCTGGGCCGTGTGCCGCAGCGCACTCCCATCCGTCTGGCCTCACCGCGCGCTGTTTACACCGACGACTCTCCATCAGGCCGGCAATTGAAACCAAGATCTATGTTACAACCCTCACGTTCACCCCACCCCCCTCCGTATGCCCTAAACTAAACACGCATGATGTCTTTCAACTTGCATTTTAACTTGACACTTCCCGCGGCCACCATGGAAACAAATGGGACCGTGCTTGTAAGGCCAGGTCCATGTCAACAAGACTACAAGAACTGCAATTTATTTCTCCATAAAAATAGCTTTTGTTCCTTCAAAAGGGCATGATTTCAGCTGCACGAGAAGCAGGGAGGGATTCCTACCACGCAGGCACCTCATGGAAGTGGCAAAGTAACGTCTTCAGAAAAATGCCTCTTTTAGAAATGCGTGCCTTTCGGTGCAATCGTGAGCACATGACATCACAGAAAAACGACTATGTAAAAGCAAATTGCACTGATATGTTGCTAAGAACTTTTATATGTATATTCACTGCATGGTCCAGAAGCCTTTTAGGGTCATAATGGGACAAAACCGCCATGTGGTCATCAAGTGCAACACGTGTGCTTCGTGTCTTTCAGGAATTCTGATCTCGTGTAGAGATTAAATGGAAATGTGTATTATCCTATAAAAAGCCCTCTGCTCCCACCTCCACTCTAGGGATGTGACCTGTATTTTCTTATTCAAGAACTTGTCACTCCATGTTTTTTTAAATATTTGCAGAATGGTGGGAAGCCAATTGTACTTGTTCCTCTTTCACTAACCATTTTACTTTGTCATTTGCTTTTCCACACCACTCTCTTTTGAACTTTGCTTCATTGTGGTGATGCTAATTATGCCAGCAGCGATTGTTTTTTACACTTTGTTATGTTTCTTCAGCCGATGCTTTTCTCCAAGCGACTTGCAGCGTCAAGCTACTTGCGTCTATTTATCCATTTAAACAGCTGGATAATTTTACTGGAGCATTTTCAGGGTAAGTGTCTTGCTCCAAGGTACAACAACTGGAGCTGGAAGCCAAACCTGGGACCACTGTGGGTTTAAAGGCAGCAGCTATAACCACTATGCTAACAGCTGACCCTTTTAAATGCTGTAACGTAACATGTAAAAAAACTTAATATATAATAATTATTTTCTTTCAAGTATATTAATCTGCTGGCATAATGACTATTCACATGTTGGGCAACCAAAAAAATAATATTAGTACTCACTGGAGTTACACACAAACATTGGGTAGGCTTCTTCGAACAGTGTCTGGCGCCACCTCCCTGCCCCCCTCCCAAGTTATGCCTATAAATTCCTATAAATGAGCCGATCAGGCAAACAACAGAATGACAAATAAAAGAAGATAAGAATTTTATCACTCAAAGTGTGAAATTCTTGTTGGTCACCTGTAAATATGTGGCCTGCAACTTCAAAGGCTAAAAGTATGGGCAGCTGGTAGCATTGTGGCTAGTGCTGTTGCCTTAGTGCCCAAAGGTTGCAGGGTTGACTCTCAGATACAGCTGTAGGACCCTTGAGCGAGGTACTTACCCTAAATTACTCCAGTAAAAATTACCCAGCTATACTGTAGGTAGCTTAACTACATAAGTTGCTTTGGAAAAATGCCTCAGCTAAATGAATAACTGTAAAAGTGGCAAGAACTATGATTCCCCTTTGAATTTGGTTAAGTTCAGCATGCAAACACAAAACTTGAGCTGATGAGGCCTTAGCAATCCCGAAAGCTGGAATAGCAGGGAACGTCCATTTGTCTATTACACACACAGACTGACAGATCGGTCAACGAGGGGTCATGGTGAAAATAAACACAATTTTGCTGTCGTTGGCAGCATGGGATAACGTGACAGGCAAGAAGGCCAGCTGGGCCCAAAATGAGGATGGTCTCTGCAAATAGCACGTCCAGACAAACCCCACTCATGTGGCAGAATGTGTTTGGCTCTGCAGACTCCCCCGGTGGGGCCTTGAGTTGCCATGAAACTCCAAATGTTTCCCCAGCTCAAGCCCACAGGGATCAGCATTGTGACCATGTGCGATCCCTCAAGGGAATAGTGGCTTCCAACAGGGCTCCAATCTCCACTCAGTTCTCATGTTCTGCTCTCCATCCTCTTCAAATGAAGACCACCCACATGCATCTCTTATACTGCACATCAAGAGGTCAAATGCAGCCACAAATGTTCAAAAAAACCTAATGACAAATGTTGACACCTAAAAGCCGAATGTCTTGGTTGTATTACTAAATCTTTGCCACATTATAAGTGGGATACCTGAGAAGACCAAATATTAGATCTGCACCACTGCAACATTAACTGAAATACAGAGTGTATTCTGGTAGCATTTTACAGAAGGAAAGGCAGAAAAGCTCTCTCTTTTGATATTTCATTCTGAGTTGTCTATGAAATTCCTAGAAATGAGGTTGAGGCCTTACACATCCTGGTCTTCAAAAAATAAAAATGTTAAACCGCAAGCAACAATAATTTTTGCAAATCTCAAGCAGGTATTAGTCCAGCTATCAGTTTGAGTTATGAGCAACAGCTAAAATCTCATATTCATGAAAACAAAAACATGTCACACCATACTAAGTAATAACAAATAATACACACACACACACACACACAGGCAAGTACAGTCGTTGCGTGGTTAACGTCACATGCGGACAAGGACACTTGCCCATGCCCATTTTTGGACCATGTTTGCTCAACGTGCTTTAGGGACTCTGCTCATGAGTACATATTTATAAAAACTCACGTTTTCCTCACCAAACCTGAACAAATAATACAATCGTTTATAATTTGGAAGTTTTCACTTGTGTTTTGTATGATGGAACTGGTGAAGGGACTTCAGCGGATGGACGAGAGACAGCTTGTCCACAGATGGGTAGGCCCAGTGCACCCCTGCCAGTGTCAACTCCAAGTTCATCTGAAGAAGCGAGCTGATGGGAGCAGACTGGGGTCGTGGAAGTCAGGGTTTGCATAACGGGTCTTGTGGGGCGTGCAAGCCCAACATGCTGTCCCCCAGGAGGCGCAGCGACAGGCGAGCAGGCAGCTACCAGTCACTGCCTGACCGGGCGGGCCCCTTTAGGCCATGGAGCGCCACACAAACCGAACGGGAAGCCTTCGAGCTGAGACAGTCCGCTCTCATTTGTTCACACTGCTCTCATTGCAGGCGTGTCCCTCCCTGGGGATCGGTGGCCTGGCACCACTCCGATGGGGGCTGAAGTGCACTGAAGCGACGGAGAATGTGGGCTTCGGGACACAGTGCCGGCATCGCCCTGGCAACTGGCTCCCACGGCCACAGGATTCAGGCAACACCGGACTCATAGTGAAACTCGAGTGCGTTGACTTGTGCGGATGAGTGTGCAGCTACTGAGGTTTTAGCTCACAGCGAGGCTACAAGCTCATACTCCTTTCCCTCTCACTTTGTACACAACTTGTGAGAAAAGGGAAAGAAGAGTTATTCCACCGAGAAATTTCCAGTTTAAAATAAATAAAAATATATGACTGGGTACATAGAACTAAATAAACATTAACACACCGAGGCATGGCATTTCAGTTAAATGTTTTAATTTTCTTCAAACTTTTTGTGATTCAAAAAGAAACTGATCAGGTTTCCTTTTCCTGTCTGTGTATAAACTTTTGACATTTTGTTAACGACGCAACGTATTGAAATAGAACTAACGTAATGCATTCAATTCCTTAATCATTCTTTACTTGCTACCTGGATTGTCCAGAACACATCCACGGTATTTTGTGCATTAATGCAAGCGTGGAAATCCAGCAGCTGTGCTTTCAGTACGTCTGTCGGAGAAGTTAATGGAAGTGTCTGGGGCCAAACAGTCCTGTGTTACTGGACACAAAGTTAACTCTGTCTGTCAGCTGTCAGCTGCTGTAATCACAACTCTCCGCAGTACAGACCACTACCCGCACTAATAGCACAGGAACGAGATTCATAATTACCTGGAAAAACATGTCGGAAAGCAACAGAAACGACCAAAAAAAAGATCAAGCATTTTCATCATTTCATCATTTTTGCTTTTTAAATGCAAAACGCATATTTTTCTAACCCTTCCAAGAACGAATGGGCTTTCATTACAGTGAGACATGCAAGACTGCATGGCAAAGCAGTGACTATGCCGCATTTATTTATACCGCAGACTCAGGAAAAATCAACATAATACAGCGAGTTCTTAAACTGTTGACATTAGTACAGTTTTTAAAAAAAAAAAAAAAAAATCAGTTGTTTCTCCAGGCTACTGTGGTAAGCTGTGCGTTTTCCAACAGAGCGACTCAATGTGCTGTGCCGATCTCCACACAGCCAAGCCCGTCTGCAACAACTTTGCTGTGGAGACGAGATCCCGTGAGCGCAGAAAGCAGATCTTGACAGCTTAGCTTCCGCAGTCTCTCATGAACCTGACTGACTAGATTCCAACAGATCTTCCACGGTTTGCGGGATGGACGGAGAAAACGGCAGGAGAAGATGGAAAGGTGTCATGGGCACAGGTCCTCGCGTGGCTGGCCAATGTCCTGCGGAACTTGCACTTCACTTCAAAAAATTCACAAAGGAATCCGAAGGGGGCATGAGACTGGCTGCATGCCGCCACCTGCCTTAGGTAAATATGTGTGGAAATGGACAAGGGCCTGAGGACAGCAGATACTGCTCTGCCTCCTTTTCAGGAACATACATACAGTCCATCAATAATGTTCCACATGAGTGACATCTCCCTCAAACACACCCACCTGGAGCCCAGCCTCATGGGAAGGGAGCCGTAAACAAAGCTAGTAAACGTAAATACAGCCATAAACAATGTGGATGACGTTTCTCTTTCCGCTGCTTTCTTACTTACCTGTCTGACCAAAACACATGTGTGACAGCAGCAAACAATTCCCCCAAGAGCACAAAGTGCTGCATTTTACGTCATGGATGTTATCGCCGTACTGTTCCTCGAGTAGTTCCTACAAAAATACATGCGGTAAGCGCATCTCCTGAGGGTACCACAGTAGGGCCCCAGTGTCGCTGAACCTCCAGCCTTCTTGATACCCATCAGAACCATGCCTAGGGCTCCTCACTCAACCGTCATTTTACTGAAATATGCCAGTTAAATATACCACAACTGTCCTGCACTGCTCAACGAAAACGGTGAAATGTTGTGTGGAATGTCCAGTACATAGGATATGCCCGCAACCCACTTTCCCTTTCATTCTGCTGTGATATGTGATAAGTGAGCGCACACCTCGCTCTATGTATCGAGAGAGCCATACGCAGCTTTTCACTGCAGCGTGGCTCAGGCGCCACGCAAAGTCTCATTCGCTTGCGGTGAACTCAGCTGTTCTTTACATTCTGGAAAAAAAAAAGCCATATCTGCAGAACAGACGCTCGCACCCATGGCCATCAAAAGGCCACGCTATTTACATAATCTTATTTTTTACAGCAGGCTGTTCCCTAAAGCGATCCCTGTTGCTGTAAACATGCAAACACTCAGTGAATCTCTCCATACAGACTTGATGCTGTATACATTACAAACTAAATAACTGTTACTATCATTGTTCCTTTTATTTATTTAGAGGGGGGCGTGGTGGCACAGCAGGTTTGGCCTGTGCCTGCCCTCCGGCGGGTCTGGGGTTCGAGTCCTGCTTGGGCTGCCTTGTGATGGACTGTCGTCCCGTCCTGGCTGTGTCCCCCTCCCCCTCCAGCCTTGCACCCTGTGTTGCTGGGCTAGGCTCCACGGAGCCACGACCCCTGCTTGAGAGAAGCGGTTTCAGACTGTGTGTGCGTGTGCTTTCATTTATTTAGCTGACATCTTTCATCAAGGCAGTTTATTACATTTCATAAGCAATGTTACAATGTCTCACCCATTTTAACAAATGAGTAACATTTACTGTACTGGTTAGGGATTAGTACCTTGCACAAGTGTCCTACAACTGAGGGTGGGAGCCAAACCTGTAACCTTTGGGTCTAAAGGCAGCAGCTCTATGCACAATGCTACAAGCTGTCCATGGTACTGAAGCCAACAACCTTCAGAACACAAAGTAATGGCCCTAACCAGGGCGTCACCCTCTGACCCCCCGTGACTCTAAAGGGCTGTTGAGCTTATGGTCAGTAAAACCCCGGGTGCAGCTTCCTGTGTCTCCCAGTCAGAGCCCTGCTGGACCTGGTGCTTGACAACTGTGTGCGGAACAGTGCTGTGGGAGCACAAGCAATAACGCACTGTGCCTGCTGAGGTTGCCCTTCCCCACCCGTGCTGCAGGAGGCGCTCCAGTAAGGTAGCAGGCAGGAGGACGGCATCAGGTGATCCTCTCGCAGCCTTCAGTTGCACCTCAACTCATGTTGGGTATGAAAAGTGAATCAGTTATGGTATCAGCTGGATTGTTCTGTCTGAAAACATCTGAGATTTCTGTTTTTGAAAAGACAAATTAAAATCATATTTTATTTTTTCATATATGTATATACTGATGTGATGCTTTTCTCCAAAGCTGCTTGCAGTGATTTACTGCTGTATTGTGTATGACTACGCTCTATATATACAGCTGTGAGACACTGAGCGAATGTGAAAATTTGTCACATCCAGCATAATGAGTATAAATCAAACTACTGCTCCTATTACTACCACTGCTACTACTTTATAGGCTTGAGTTCAATGTCCCAGTTATATTAAAAATAATATTTTCTAGCCTTGACGGGGATTGTGGTACAGCGGAGGTGACGAATGACCAATGCTATCTGTGCGGCTTCAGAATGGCAGCGAAGCAGCTGTCATCACAGACGAGGCCATAAACACGGGCTCCATCCATGTCCTTCGCATGCAGAAGAACTGCCTGCTCAATGTAGAACCACTGGATTGAGCCTTCGCACGTTTACACTGCATACCACACTTTTACCGTGTACTGGGATGGGCCTCTTTCTTTCATTTTGTTCAGTGTGTGTGTGTTTTAAAGTCATAAGGGTAAATGTGCATGATGAGTAATCCTCTTTGTTCCGCTCTTTCTTGGCAGCCCGATGCGGGACGGATGCAATTACTTTGATTTCACGGACAAACGTCTCACAGTGTTCAAAGAAGGAAACAAACACAGCGACAGAGCTACGGCGATGCGTCTTGTGTTTAAATAATAAAACAAAAATAAAAGAAGTCAAAAGAGACTCCACTGGGTAAATTAAAAGACCAGTTCAGTGACCTTTAAAGAAGTATTGCCTTTACATGGAAGCACATGACGTCTAATGGAATCTAAATATATAAATGAGGCAGCACCTCCCTTCCTGCAATGATGGATTACGGATGATATGGTAATGGGTGATGGATGATGGCTGATGACTGACCGGTGACATGGATGGCTGTGCAGGCCACTGGCTGAGTGAGCATGATGGAGCTTCACACACCATAAAGGTGCTCGTTGCTGCTGCGACCAACACACCTCTTCCATCCGAGAGGAGAATCATGAATTTGAGCACAGTACATCACTCAGCAGAACAAAGATGGAACAGTGTGTGTGTGTGTGTGGATTTTTTGTTACATGCAAGGAGATAAAGGACCCACATGGAATGTGCAGGTAAACACTTTCAGTAAATGTTTCAGATACGAATAAATAAATATATTATTTGCTCATTCAGAGGGTGCGGTGGCGCAGTGGGTTGGACCGCAGTCCTGCTCTCCGGTGGGTCTGGGGTTCGAGTCCCGCTTGGGGTGCCTTGCGACGGACTGGCGTCCCGTCCTGGGTGTCCCCCCTCCCCCTCCAGCCTTACGCCCTGTGTTGCCGGGTTAGGCTCCGGTTCCCCGTGACCCCGTATGGGACAAGCGGTTCTGACAATATGTGTATTTGCTCATTTATGTATATTGGTTAGAAACATAATTTGCCAAATCATGTGAGCCATATGAGTGCTACTGCTGAGTAAGAATTATGTTTCGGTAAATTTTACTGCATAACTTTGATGTGGATAGGAACATGCAAATTACCTATGACATGATATGAATACAAGTCTGCGTAGATTAATGTGCAATCTAAGAAAAAGGAGAAATGGCTAAATAGCTGGTTCAGAGAAAGGCAGACTCTGAAGATGTACCACGGTGAACACACTAGTGTGCCAGTAAGTTTCCACTGGCTCACAGATCCATCAGAAAAAGCAGCCGCTGAATTTAGTGCTAATACAGTAAAACTGCGGTAAAAGTCACACATACTATAGTAGTACTCAACGCTTATCATTATGCACATTTTCCTGCAAGTTATTAAATAAATAAAGTTTTATTAAATGAAACTTAAGTGACACTTTTCTCCAAAGTGGCGTACAGCATTAAGCTACTTACACTGATGTCCCCAATTATACAGCAGTGAAATTTCTACTGTATCAGTTCAAATGTACCTTGATCGGGGTATTGGTGTAGGGTTCAAAGGCGAGTCCTTTAGACTGCTGTTTTGCAGTCTAACCACTAACCACTGCATCCACTGCTGTCTCCCAGTGCTCTACCATCAAGCGGACAGCATGACGATGCCACTCATGACCAGTGCACTTGTAAGCTGACCACCAGATGTGACATGATTCATGATAATGCTCAAAAACAGTAAATATACCGGCGACGACCCAGAAACCCCCATTTCAGCTTGTGTTCCACAGCGAGCCCTCTGCAGATGCACTGGGATGCAAACCTATCAAGTGCAGGTACCCACCTTCCCGCAGAGAAACGCGCGGCGCAGCTCGTCTCTTTGGCCGCTCCTGAGGTCCCGAGACGGTTTCGGCACGTGGGGCCCTGCAGTGGGATGGGGACACAATGGGCCACTTTCTTGCTGCAGAAGACCCCTCACCACCAAGTACAGGCGGAGCACCCTGGCTGTGTGTCCAATGGGGCCATTGTTGGACCGCAGTGCCGAGCACCTCCCTGACCGCAGCACTGCGTTCACCCCATTGATCACAGCAGCCTTTCATTCATCGCCACCGCTCCCCGACGGCCCGGGCCTCGTGACTCTCTCAGCACGTCCATGAGTGGGGTCGCAACCACAGCGCTTACTGACTGGGCCTCCTTCCCGGACACAGCGATATGGTCCACTTCAGCCGATAACCTACAGAAAGACCTCATCACTGCGGACGTCCTGACTGCTTTGACACAAATGGGAAGTTACAACTGCGTTGGGCACTGCTGATACTACAATGAGGTCCTAACAAAAGCAATCATATGTAAACATAATAATAATAATTTCTTTTTTCCCTGACACTTTTCTCCAAAAAAGATTTACAGCATTAAGCTACTTAGACTGATCATTTACAGAACAGGGTAATTTTTACTGAATCAGTCAAGGATAAGTACCTTCAGCAAGGGAACTACAGCAGGAGATGGGATTTGAACCTGGGTCTTTTGACTGCAAAGCAACAGCCCTAATCACTGCGCCCCCTCCTGCCTACATAATATGGCGAAGAACAGACTATTTTTTAAATAACTAGCCCTGAATAAAATCTCGCCAGTTGTCCGAAACAAAATAGGTGCAAAAAGTGTAATAAGAATAATCTAAGTCAAAGTCTCCTAATAAACGTTTCTCCTTTGCCCTGAATGAACGCACAACTTCTTCATGTCATTGCTACTCATTCAGCACCTGAAAGACACTCAGCAAGGAAATACTTTTTTCACCAGTGTGGGAAAAAAAAAAAAATCAGAGCTACTGCAGGGGGGCACAGAGAAGCAGGACAGGAGCTCGGAGCCGCACACTACTGAGGACCGACAATGAGAGCACGAAGACAACAGCCCCACCCCCACACACACACACACACACACACACACACACACACACACACACACACACACACACACACACACACACACCTTGGCCATCAATGTGGGATTCGAACCAAACCCCTTCAGGTCACGCACGAGCTCCATAGGACCTGTTATACTCCCCCCGGCTTAAAAACTAACTGGACAATCGTTTTTATGCCGTTGAACTCAACGGTCTTATTGAGCATAAAAAGATGCAACTCTGTCACTGATTTCCTCGTGAACTCCTCGTCCTCGCATAATGTTTTAAGACGAAACACGCAGGCTACCGCCTTTCAGTTCCCATCATCAGGAGAAACAAGGTGAATTTTACTGTACTCACAGCTGGACTGTCCCCAGCGGTGCAAAGCCGCTCAGCCGATGACCACGATTGTCTCCAGAGCGCATCGCAATAAAAGCACGTGCTCCAACTGCACTTCACTGTCCATTGCGCGCGCTCCCGCAGCCCGGTGGCGTGACGTCACGGCCTTCGAACCCTGGAATTCCATCACGTCATCAGACCAAACAAGCTAAAGAGCTGTCACAACCCACAGGGGCAATAACCATGATACAGGGCAGAGGAGGCGCCACTCAGTGTCGCGAACCCCGACCCATATTATATGCACCTGTTCATAAACTGGTAGCTGCTGCGGTGTAAAAGGAGCAAAGCGGCCGAGGACAGATTGTGGAGTGTTCATCAGCGTTTCTATTAGCGATCATTAGTTCCCTGGTTCCTCACTTTGTCCCACAGGTGTTTATGTTCCAGCCCCGAGTGCCCGTCCTGTCTACTCCTGCCTCCTCCTGCCTCTTGTTCTCCAGTCCAGGTCCAGCGTTCCAGTCCGGTATTTCGTCACACCTCCGTGTTGGAGTCCTACTCACAGATTTCGCGTTTTACTTCTCACCTTTGTGCGAACATTGTGTGTCTCCTTGTCCTGCGTTCATTCATTGTTTCACCTCTACCCGCTACTTTACAGTTTGCACAGTGCACATATAAATTCACTCTGCACGTGAGGTCATTATACTTTCCGTCCGTAACAGCACGCGTGTCCGTATCGGACTCCCGTCCGGACGCTAGTGGTGCATTCAAGCAAGTTTGCCTTATCCGCGGCGCATTCTCTCTCTGCGTATGTGTGCGCGCAATCCTCACTGTTGATAATATCCCACATAATCCCTTTTCCTTGTAAAATCTAATTAACGTGATACAGTACAGGGGGGACGCAGTGGCGCAATGGGTTGGACCGGGTCCTGCTCTCTGGTGGGTCTGGGGTTCGAGTCCCGCTTTCTGGTGGGTCTGGGATTCGAGTCCCGCTTTCTGGTGGGTCTGGGGTTCGAGTCCCGCTTGGGGTGCCTTGCGATGGACTGGCGTCCTGTCCTGGGTGTGTCCCCTCCCCCTCCAGCCTTACGCCCTGTGTTGCCAAGTTAGGTTCTGGCTCCCCGCGACCCCGAATAGGACAAGCGGTTCTGAAAGTGTGTGTGTGTGTGTGTGTGTGTGTGTGTGTGTGTGTGAGAGAGTGATACAGTACATTAACCTCCTTAAGACGGAGACACATCACTGTACGCAGCTTCGGAGAAAAGGTAATCTGAACGGCTAAGAAGCAATAAACCATAATTCTAATCATCTTCGGGTCCTGAACTGTAGATAAATATCCGATTAAATCCAACTTCCAAACTGCGCCACCAGAGGGCACTGCTCTCACGGCAGTACAAATACTGAATTCGAATGTATTGTGGTGCGCAGTGCCCTGGGTTTAGATGGGTCGAAGGAGAACGCAATGGCAGCGTTCATCCCAAACGATTTATTAAAATACCAGCACCAGAGAAATAATACTCTCGGTCCGAGGACCCCCTTTCTTCTAGGACCTTCGTCTACAGCCCACTTTCTCACCCTGCTTAGCGCCCCCGGTTCTCTCCCAACACACGTAGGCACAGTCACCCCATCATTTGCGCCCTGTTGCTGGGTTAGGCTCCACGGAGCCAGTGGTTGCACACCCACATTTAACATTATTCCCCACAATGCAACTATTTACGTTTAGGAGTTTCCCTCCTAAAACAGTAACGCGGGGTCGTTACAGTTTTTTTTTTTTAAACCGCAGTGTAATGTGATCAGCGGTACAGTGAAGTTCTAAATCTGTCCGCCGTGTGGCGCTGCTGTGTTAGTCCCGTTCGTTTTTCAGTAAGCGTTTTCTATAGCCTGAATAATGTCCATGACCAGACCGCAAACAGTTCACATTCTTCTCTCATATTTTGCTTTTTTTCATTAAATTTTCCAAAGTGTGTGTTACGTTAGGAAACTACTCCTGAAGTCAATACAAGGCCTTAGATTTCCTTGGAACGAATAGCGAAGGGGCTTTTCCAGGAACGCACACTGACTGAGCCTTTTTTTAACTGCATCAACTGAACTGTCCATTAGAGTTGCCAACCCCTGCAGAAGAAAATAATGGACACTTTCGCCGAGTTCTTTATAGGGAAAAAAGGACAGTATAAGGGACACTCAGAATTCCTTTGTAGCTAATATATGTGTTAAAAAAAAGAAGTCTCTACTTGACTTAATTGAATGCTAAAATGCATCTGAGACAAATTTAATTTGATTTTAACTCACTGACATACATGTCAGTTGTAAAAAATAAATTAATTTTAATGTCATGCTAAAGTCTCACAAACAATTACACATATATCAGCGTCTGTCTGCCTAGGCGATTTATAACTGTTACACAACTGTCTGAGGAACAGGCTCGCAGTCCTTTTGAGTGATTTTTTTAACTTTAATAAACACACACAAATTCAAAAAAGTGAAAGCCTAACTTATCTATAAGCACAACTGACAGTAGACTGCACTTGACACATTTTTATGAACAGCACAAACAAAACTGCACTATTCCGACGGATTAAAGTGCAAACAGAAAGTCCCTTTTTTTCCCTTCTTCTTAGATCCTCCTTTTTTCCATGAGTACCTCTCACTTCTCGCGAGACTTATCAAAAAGGACTTGAAAACAGTCAGTCCAATTCTGCGTTTAGGCGAGTGACTGAGTAACGTAGCAACGCTCAGTGACTGTCGGGATTCACATGCAGCACAGCTCTGTTTCGTGTCCGTTTTTGCGATTTGTTTCCCTAATTTTTTAACACTTTTATGCAAACTGCAAAAGTTTATGTATGCAATAAATATATGTAATAAATACTTTTAAATGTCTCTGGGTGTGAAAAGGTTAAAATATGGTTAATACGGAACTATCCCTTAACGATTCCGTATACGCGGCACGATTGGCAACCCTAGGGCGGAACATGGGCGGAACATGGTCGAAACACATTTCCCACAACTACTTGAAAGACACTGGCGCCACACTGGAAAAATTTCAGGCATGATTTAAGATGGAGCTGTTCAGGAATGCTGTGTGTGTAATCTTACAGTGGTGCTTTACATTTTTGTTGTATTTTTTATGTTGGCCATGTGTCTCCCCATTCTTTGCCGAGATGATCTATATATCAGCGTGTCGTTGAGATGCATGATAACATTTGTACCTGGTCTTTTTTTTTAACCTTAAAAAATACACAGAAAGTATTTAAAGCTGGCCAAACCTGTTTTACCACTTTTATTGTGTTCCTGGTGAACATGCTTGTTTTGCTGTGGCAAGAAGAGCAAATCTTGGAGAAAAACTTTAAGAGAAACCAGAGATGACCAACTAAACCTCCTTTGCAGTTAAGGCTATAAGTAGTCAAATATAACTATATTTAGCACAGTATTCACAGTTCATCTTTTTATTCAAACATTTAATATAGCCTGCATTCACACAAATGCAAAATATATTTACCCTACATTATATAGAAACTGTATGTATGCAGGGGTTTTCAAACTAGGGTCCACGCACCAAAAGTGGGAGCTAGGGGGGTCCATGGAAAACTTAACAGAAAAAAAAAATTACAGTAAAATAATTTTTTACATAATTTACTTTTCTACCTAAATAACTGAATATGCATATAGTTTTGTGATTTCTGTCATGGTTGCGAGTAGCAAGGACGGACTCAAGCGCAGAGATGTCGTGCACCGATGTTTAATAAAGCCAAATCAGAATCCAAAAAGCAAAGTCGAGGGACAGGCGTGCGTCAGGCGATCAGTAAACATGGTACAGAGGACTAGGCAAAGAACCTGGTCGGGAATACACAGGCAAAGGTCGATGTCGGAGTAGGTTCACTGTAGTACGGCTCGAACGGAAACACACACACACACACACACACACACATTTTCAGAACCGCTTGTCCCTCACGGGGTCACGGAGCCTACCCGGCAACACAGGGCGTAAGGCCAGAGGGGGAGGGGAACACACCCAGGACGGGACGCCAGTCTGCCACAAGGCACCCCAAGCGGGACTCGAACCCCAGACCCACCGGAGAGCAGGACAGCGGCCCGGCCCAACCCACTGCGCCACCGCGCCCCCGCGCCCCCCTGAACGGAAACAAAGAAAGAAAAACAAGATTCCGCATCGGAGCTTCCTGGGCTTCCCTCTTTATTGTCGTTCCCATTAGGAAACGGCAGGTGTCGCCGATGTGCCGGCTGCGGGGGACGTGACAATTTCTAACAATGGTTCCATGTACTGTGTTTATCACGTAAAGGTTTTGTGCTCTTTATGTTTTGCACTTACAGTAAGGTGAACGGAGCAATTAGCAGCTCAGTACATGCTCTACAAACGATGGAAAGATTTTTGAAGAATCCTGCTCCCCCAAGCAGTTTGTGTCAATCTGACTTGGCGAATGCTAAACAAAAAACTGGAAAAGAGGGCAAATCTTACATTATGTTTGGTTTTACCCGTATGTTAAAGCAGGGTGGCGAGAGAACCCAGTGTGTTTTCTGTCAAGAGATTCCCTCCGATGACTGCATGAAATCATCCAAACTCAAATACCATCTACAGCAGAAACATCCCAGTGAGGCAGGAAGGTCCACTGACTATTTCAAACACCAGGAGTTGTGTTTGGCCCGGCAGACCAATACTTTTTGGCAGCAAGCAGCGCTCCCTGAGGGGAGTTTAAAGGCATCATATTTGGCATCGCTCCACATGGAGCTGGTTTAAGAAGCCGCACATGACTAGCGAAGCATTATTATTACCAGCTACTAAAGACATTGTCACGGCGTTATTTGGAGAGGAAGTGGCACGAAAAGTAGATACAATACAGTGGGAAAAAAGTAAGCCAATACAGTGAGCAGATGCATAGGTGACGTGGCCAATGATATTGCTTTATGGCTTTTAGAACAAGTGGAAGCCAGTGAATAATTTGCGCTGCAGTTTGTATGAAAGTACTGATGTTGCAAATCAAGCACAGCTTATGGTCTGTATTTGTTTCTGCGGTCAGGACAAATTTATTGTGGAACTTCTTTTTTGTATACCCCTTGAAGGCAGAACCACAGGGCTGGACGTATTTAATATGATGGATCAACTGATGAAGGTCAATTCAATGGACTGGTCTCGGTGTGTTTGGAGTGTGTACCGATGGTGCTGCCGCTACAACTGGTAAGCGCAGCGGTGTTGTTACTCTGATCAAAGAGAAAGCCCCCAACCCTGTTGCCACATACTGTATGCTTCACCGTGAGGCTCTTGTGACCAAACGCATCGATCGTGATTTGCATCATGTGCTGAGGGATGTAGTTAAAGCTGTGAACTATGTAAAATCACATCAAATCTATTCGGTTTACTCTGTAAAGAAATGGGTGCTGATTACCAGGGCTTGCTGCTCCACTCAGAGGTACGCTTTCCCGCGGGGCTGTTAAGTCGCGTCTATGCGCTGCGCAAAGAGATGAGAGAGTTTCTCTCTGGTGAAAAGTCAGAGCTTTCTAGCTGTTTTGAAGATGACTCATGGACACTGAAGTTGTCATACATGGCAGATTTTTTCCAGCATCTGAACTTCCTCAGTCAGAGCATACAAGGACACAATGTTTACATACTGAATGCAGGAGATAAGTTGCACGCATTCCTGGAAATATTATCTCGGGGCGAAAGCAAACTGAAAGGGGGAGTTACAGAAATATGTCCTCTCTATAGTCAGGAGTGAATCTCCTCCACTGCTGACAACATCATGCCCATACTCCAGTCTCACCTGTCACATCTTCAGGGCAATTTTAGAAAATAGTTTTCTGATTTGAGCAACACCCACCTCGACTTTGTTAGAAACCCATTTGCACCAGGGGTTGGCACTCATTTGGACCTAGCAGCCCGAGAGCAAGTAATTGATTTGACAAATGAGGGAAAGATGAAAACAAAGTTCCCCTGCCTTCCTCTGTCAGAGTTTTGGATGTCTGTGAGAAAGGTGTTGGCGCAGCCATCTCTGTGTTAGAGAAGTGGTAAATTAATTATACTTAACGGAGGTAACAAAGTACACGCTCACACCGTCGGTTTTCGTAAACCGGAAGAGAAGAACATTTATTTACATATGTGCTTCATCAGAACACATCACGTACAAAGGTCATGTGATCGATACTTCAACATGAGAGCACACTGAATAGAATCTCCAACACACCCACTTGCTCTCATTCTCTACAGGCCTATTTACAATACAACACACAATTACATCCCTGTATCAACAACATTTATGCCCCAAACATAAAGCTTTCAAACTTTTCTTTCTTATACTTTGTCATTGGTTTAGTCATCACATCTGCAACCATTTCTGTTGTTGGACAGTACTCAGTTGTTATTTTACCATCACTGATTACTGATCGAATAAAGTGGTACCTAACGTCAACGTGTTTACATCTTTGTCGAGAAACAGGGTTTTTGGAAAGAGCAACTGCACCTTGGTTATTCTCAAAGATTTTTACCGGTGCATACTGACATCCATTTTCCAGTCCATTCATCAGCTGTACAAGGTACAGACTTTCTTGTGTGGTCGCAGCCAGTGCCATATATTACGCTTCGCATGTTGACAAAGCAACTGTAGGCTGCTTCTTTGACTTCCAAGAAATGAGGGAACCATTTTTGGTTAGACTAAAACAGTATCCAGTCGTACTTCGTCTGTCATTTGGATCTGATGCCCAGTCAGCATCGCTGTATGCTGTAAGTTTCAGCTTCTCGTTACTCTTCTTGTACGTCAGTTCTTGGTTTAGTGTATCTTTCAAATACCTCATCACATGCTTCACTGTACACCAGCGTTGCTCATTTGGTTTTGACATAGATTGAGACAATTTACTGACAACCCAACTAAGATCTGGTCTAGTACATGTCATTAGATAAATCAAACTACCTACTGCTTCACGATACTTTGTGTGGTTTACAGAGTTTCCATCACCGTTATACTCTAGCTTTTGTTCACATGGGGTCGACCTGGACTTACAATTCGACATGTTGAACCTTTCAGTATTTTTAAGATGTACCCTTTTTGACTAATTTTTACAACTCCATCCATTTGCTCAAAATCAATGCCTAGGAAATGTTTCAATTTACCAAGGTCTTTCATCTTGAATTTAGCTGTCAGCATCCTTTTCACATCATTTAGTAACTCGTTGGTACTAGAAGCAATAATCAGATCATCAACCCAGATTATCAGCATCACTCTCCCTTTTTCAGTTTGTTTGCTGTAGACAAAAGAGTCTACAGGATTTTGCATAAAGTTATTTTCACTCAGGTAATCATGCAGTACCTTATTCCAGTTTCTACCTGACTGTTTCAGACCATACAATGACTTGTTCAGTTTACAGACAAGTTTTTCACCAGTATCTGATTTTACCTCAAAACCTTCTGGCTGTTCCACATAGATCTCACAATCAATTGGAGCATGTAAGTAAGCCGTCTTCACATCCATCTGATGTAGAACAAGGTCATACTGTGCTGCTATTTGCATCAAAACACAAACTGATGTGATATTTGCTGTCGGAGAAAAAGTTTCCTTATAGTCTCTTCCCATTACTTGACTATAACCCTTAGCAACATATCTAGCCTTATACGTTTCATTGTTATCTGCATTGTTCTTGATTGCATAGACCCATCTACCCCCCACTGCATGTTTGCCTTCGGGTAGAGCCATCAATGTAAAAGTTCCATTTTCTGTTAGAGAATCCATCTCTTCTTCCATGGCTTTAATCCAGACCTGATTTGGTTGAACTCATGGCTTCCTTGAAGGTTTGTGGTACATTACACATTCTGTAACAGTAGTCAATATTAGTAAGTATCTGATCATCATCTTCAATATAAGTTACGTAGTCAGATAAGTATCAGGGAGCTCTCCTGTTACTTTTGGGGTTGCATCTAATCTGAATATTTTCAGTCTGATCATCATTTTGAATATGTTTCATCTCCACTATCTTGAGACTTCCCTGAACTCTGTTCAGTGATGTTTGTTGTTACCTTAGATGGCAAACAACTTCCCCCATGAACATCCTCATCTGGTATTTGTGGGTCAGTTTGAGTTTGCTGCTCGACAGCACATTTCTTGAAGAATTTGACAAGCCTGTGTTTAAGGACTTTTCCAGTGTCTGTGTAATACACTAGGTACGAAGGGCTATTCTTGTCATACCCAACAAATATTCCCTTCTCACAACGTGAATCTAGCTTCTTTTTGTCGTGTTTATATGCATAGCACATTGATCCAAAAACTCTCATCTTTGAAAGATCCGGTTTTCTTCCTGTCAACATGTAGTATGGAGTCTGCTTCACTCTGTTATTAATGTATCTGTTGCGAATTACTGCAGCAGTCATCACAGCATAAGTCCATAACTCTTTTGGTAATTTATTCTCAATGAGCATGCATCTGGCCATTTCAAACAATGTTCGCCAACTTCTTTCAGCAGTACCGTTTTGGTGGGGTGAATATGGTGCAGAGGTCTCATGTTTAATGCGATTTTTGCTTAGCAATGACCGAAACTCTGTTGCTGTGAATTCAGTGCCATTATCTGACCTAATGCACTTTACAGTACCATAAGGAGCAGTGTCTGCTAGGAATTTTTCCATAGCCTTTACAGTGTTACTTTTAGCTTTCAGGAAGTAAACAAATATTGTGCCTGAGAAATCATCAACAAATACAAGTGTTTACCTGTGACCGCCTTTAGCCTCTGGTTGAATAGGACCAGTCAAGTCTGTGTGCACAAGTTCAAGTGGGACTTTGGCACGTGCATCGGGTTCTCTGTTCCTGCTTTGCACAAATTTGCCTTGCGTGCAGACTTCACAGTGCAGTTTGGACTTGTCAATCTTTCCTTTGATTTACATTCCTTTCACAATATCTGGCAACTTGGAAACATCATCATAGTTGCAGTGGCCGAGGATTTCGTGCCAAGTTTGAATGTCGTAACAGCAGTTACAATAATCTCCTCCTTATCTATGTTGATAGTACAGTCTGTTATACTCTTTTATTTCAAATGTCGTGCCATCCTTGCGGATGAGCTCGTCATGTCCTTGTCGAAAACGAACAGAAGCCCCGTTGGCAGTCGCTGCTTTAACAGAGAATATGTCTTGTGGATATGAAGGAATGTACAGTGCTTTCTTTAGCGTTGTGCTCACTTGCTTACCTTCACTGTCAATCAAACATATCTCCGCGTCACCTCTCTTCAGCCCAACGCCACTCGCTCTTCTCTTGTCCCGTCCGAAAGCTCAATGAAATGTTTGCCCGTTTGGAAAGTTAGTATCGTCAAATTTCTTAACTTTCCGACGTCGGTAATTATGTGTGATGTTGCTCCCGTGTCAACCATTAGCCCTTTTATGTTTCAGCCCGTCTAGTTCATAATCACACGTTTTGAAGACAAATGCATGTTTATCTGCGGTCCATCTGATCTGTCGCTTGTTTTACGTTGTCTCTTCTTTTGCGTCTGCAAGATGCGTCTTTGTGTGTTGAGCTTTTGCAATAGCTACACCACTGTGTTTGACTTTTACAACGTTCATTTGGACATGATCTCCGGGCTTTATGTCCTTTGACCGCAACTATGTAATATTATCAGGGTCTGCGTTTCTCTCTCTCCCTCTTATCTCAGAAGCTGCACCACTCGCTTTCATAACGTTGTTATTTGACCTAGCATACTTTTCAGTGTTTTCAAAACTTCTGAGCTTTGTCTTAAATTCTGCAAAAGTCATAGTTTCATCACTCTGTGTTACATGAACTGCGAATGGGTTAAACGATTTCTGGCAAACCTTTAAAGAATATTGCAATCAACAGTCCCGTCACTGAGCGTCTCCTCAGCATTCCTCGGAGCTGTAATGGCCGTTTCTACCCGAATAATGTAATCCGTAACACTTCATTTGCAGTTTTCTGAAGGGATGTTTAATGTTAATTCTGTGTACAGGTTAATAATTCGCGGCTTCCCTTTACCGTAACCTGCATAGTAGCCCCGCCTCAGCATGATTCTGCAGCGCCTTTTTTTTCCATCTGCGGCTTCTCTCATACAAGGGGGAAAGACTTTTATCATCCAAAAACTGAATCAATTCCGCATAGGCTTCTTCATTTTTATCAGTCACAGTCGTCAATCTCGTCTTCGTCCGCGCTTTCTCTATCGCTCGGTCGGTGTGGGGACCGCCAATAATATATGGTCTCTTTCAGTCCCAGCAAACGCACCGCAGGTGCCCCAAAAACTTTGTCTCCCAAAGTTCGTAATTCTTTTCATCTCCGTCGAAACACAGTCTACTCCATCTGTTACCAACTTCTCTCCTGAGCCCATAACCTGTTGAGACCCCATCTCTGCGTTAAAGAAGTGGTAAATTAATTATACTTAAGGGAGGTAACAAAAGGGGGTGCAGTGGGTTGGACGGCAGACTGCGGCGCAGTCCTACTCTCCGGTAGGTCTGGGGTTCGAGTCCCGCTTGGGGTGCCTTACGTGTTACGGGGTGGGCTCCGTGATCCCGTAAGGGACAAGCGGTTCTGAAAATGTGTGTGTAGGTAGGTAACAAAGTGCACGCTCGCACCGTGGGTTGTCTTAAACCGGAAGAGAAAAACATTTATTTACATACGTGCTTCATCAGAACACATCACGTACAAAGGTCATGTGATCGATACTTCACCAACATGAGAGCGCACTGAATAGAATCTCCAGCAAAAGGACTACCCTGTTTCGTCTGAGAAGAAAATAAAGTGTCTTTTACCTTTTGCCACAACCTACTTGTGTGAAGCTGGATTTTTAGCACTAAAAGTACTTCAGTCCAAGCACCGGGCCCGTCTGGAGGTCAAAAGTGACATGCGTCTGTCTCTCGCTAAAATGAAATCACACTTTGACAAACTGTGTAGGACCCACCAGGCTCATCCATGCCATTGCAATTCATATTACAATAAATTCACATCTGAAATGCTGTTTCAGTGCTGTTGCAATTTTCTTTCTGTAGCTTCTGTAGTGTTTTTTTGTATATCTGAAAAACTGAAAAATATTTACATTAACTGAAAGTGGTACTTTTTTTCATAGTATCAAGGCACTGGTAGATGAAAAGTTAAACCTGCAGGGAGCATTTGCATTTTAATTAAAGCATTTATTAGCATAAAGCATTAGAAACAAATTCAAAGCAAAACAAAGTATGAGGGATGAAGAAGGATAGAATCATCATTGTGATCAAACTAATTACCAGCATTCAAGAATATCTTTTATAATTAGAACCTCAACCTGTATCTGAACTGGACATTTCTTGTTGGGTGCATGGATCCGAACCCCCAGCGCCTGCAATTAATCGATGGAATCTTCTCTTCTGGATCCGTCAGCTCAAACTCAAAGTATGACAGCATGAGAAACACAAACTGCTTCACCTCACCGGTGGCAAAGAAGCGGCCTGGACACATGGACACCCCGGCCCCCCAGGGCATGCTGTAGTACTTCACCTTCTTGCCATTCTTATAGAAGTCTGTTTTCCTGGTCCCTTCTGGTGTGAGGAAGCGGTCGTACTTGAAAGTGAGTGGATCAGGGTGGACATCTGGGTCAATATGGACAGCGACATAGGGGAAAAGGGAGACGCGGTCACCCTGGCGGACTTTGTACTCGCGTCCATCAGCCATCTTCAAGATCATGTCCTCCACAACGGCTCTAGTAAGAACTGGGGCAGTTGTCAGTCTCAAGGTTTCCTCAACAACACCGTCAAGGACAGGGGTCTGGAGCAGCATGTCACGAGTCAGGTTAATGAGGGGGCCTCCTGGCTTCACCGTCTGCTCTGTGGCCCTCAGCACCTCCTCCACCTCCTTCTGGACAGCTCTCATAGCTTCTGGGTGCTTCATGAGGTACAGAAGAAGCCAGAAGGCTGTAGGGCCTGTATTACTCTGTGAGGCCCAGAGGAGTACGAACATGAACCGGTCCTGCATGGACTTCTCCACTCCATTCTCTTCCCTGAACTGCTGATGTTCCAAAATCCATCCACTGACGTTCTCTCTTTTATTAACGTTCTCAACAGAAAATTTGTCCCAGAACAACCTCTTCAGCCTCTCAGCTTCCATCTTCTCTCTTGGGGGTAAGACCCCATAGGCCAAATCAGGGAAAAGCTTGTCATACTTCTGGAACTTATAGAAGAGCTCATTGGAGGTCACCCTGTCAAGCTCTTCAGCTTTCTCTGGACTTTTTGAGGAGCAAGCAACCTCGTTGCCGAAGAGAGTCAAGTAACCAGCCCGGAACAAAATGTTGTAGCAGTAGTTGAACAGTGCCTCTTCCTTCCAGGTCTTCTGGTTGTCACCCTGGCCCAAGCTGTATAGCATCAAGTTCTGCAGGTTTCCCATCATAGCCTGAGTCATGACCACCAGGCCGTCTCCCATCAGATGCTTGTTGCTGGACAGCTGCATGTGCTTATGTTCATTCTGCGTGGTCATGTAGCCAAACACCCTCGCCACCAGCTGCTTTGCAAACTTGGAAAAGTCCAGTTTTCCTCTGGACTCCTTAACTACTGCTCCAAAGGACAGGGGGTCCATGATGAATGTGAAGTAAAAGCCTCCCAGCTGCACAGTGAAAATGTCCCCATGTTTCTTTTTCATCCTCTGGAGAAACTTGGAGGTGTCCCTCCGGAATTCCAGCACATGTCCGAGCCAAGGCATGGGCCCTTTGTCCAGCGGCGGCTCTCCGGGGCGACGCCTGCGAAAGGCCCCCAGGAGGTACAGTCCCCCAAGCAAGCATGCCAAGATGGCAAGAAGGACTGGCAACAGAATGTGCATCTTCCTTCACCTTGTGTCACTAAAACCAGTCTAAGCTCCAGTTCAGACTCTTTATGCCTACACAGTTGCAAAGCTCCTCCCACTCTTTGTGTTCATTTGATGCTTTCGAAATAGCACAGTTCGCCTGAGCCTCCCGGCCAGCCTCTTTCTGAAGATCAGAGTTTCCCAAACACCATTTCGTAAGGTTCTTTCTTTGTAGTGGTTAGATAATCTTTTATGCTGAAAATTCCTGTACTGCAATTGCGTTACCCAAAACTTTCATAGCTTGAAGAATACCAAGTGGAGCGTGAATGTCATGGTTGCGCGTAGCGAGGACGGACTCAAGTGCAGAGTTCTCGTACACCAATGTTTAATGAAGCCAAATCAGAATCCAAAAAGCAAAGTCGAGGGACAGGCGTGGGTCAGGCGATCAGCAAACGTAGTACAAAAGGTTAGGCAAAGAACCTGGTCAGGAACACACAGGTAAAAGGTCGATGTCGGAGTAGGTTCGCTAAAGCATGGCTCGAAGGGAAACTAGGAGGGGAGGTAAAACAAGGTTCCGCGTCTGGGCTTCCTCGGCTTCCCTCTTTATTGCCGTTCCCATTAGGAAACGGCAGGTGTCGCCGATGTGCCGGCTGCGGGGGACGTGACAGTGAGATAACGATGTTCTTGAAGTACCTAATATCTTTGTTTCCAGTGACTGTTTGAAAACCTCTTTTGAAAAGCAACTGAGCCCTAAAATATGCAGCATGTAGCATAAACAAGTTGTGCGCAAAAGTTAAGGACAAACAATATAAGTGTTACATCCTCCACTGCTCTCCTAACAAAAACTCCTGAGCACAAACAAGACCAGCAAGATTTAAAGCCCTGAACCACCGCTCTCTAGTTGTGAAATCTCACTCACCCTGAGACAACGGAGAGTACAGGGCAGAGGGACACACTGATACTGCCATCTGACAGAGCCTGTAGAGTACACACACACACACACACACACATTTTCAGAACCGCTTGTCCCGTACGGGGTCACGGGGAACCGGAGCCTACCCGGCAACACAGGGCGTAAGGCCGGAGGGGGAAGGGGACACACCCAGGACGGGACGCCAGTCCATCACAAGGCACCCCAAGCGGGACTCGAACCCCAGACCCACCGGAGAGCAGGACTGCGGTCCAACCCACTGCGCCACCGCACCCCCTAGAGTAGTTAAATGTAAATAAAGTGAAGAACTGCGGTTTAAAAAAAGGGCAACACGGTGGCACAGCGAGTGGCACTGCTGTCTCACAGCACCTGGGTGGTGTGAGAGAACGTGGGTTTGATCCCTGCTCAGTCTGTGTGGAGTTTGCATGCTCTCCCTGTGTCTGTGTGGGTTTTCTCCGAGTGCTCCGGTTTCCTCCCACAGTCCAAAGACATGCTGTTCAGGTTCCCTCATAGTGTGTGAGTGACAGAGAGAGAGTGTGTTTCACTGATGTATGGATGAGTGCCCCTTTGTAAGTAGTGTATTTAGCAGTGTAAGTCACCTTGGTGAATAAGGTGTGTGTGCTAGTAACATTACACAGTATCCATTGTAAGTTGCTTTGGAGAAAAGCATCTGCTAAGTGAATAGATGTAAATGTAGTTGACCAGCAACAGTGTTATAGCAATCAATCTGAAAGAAAAGAGGATCCTCATTTACCCAAAGCAACTTAATGAAGATCTGCTCAGGGAAAACTACATCATGCCAGCATAAGATGTACAGAAATTGTATAAGTTTCCAAAGGCAAGAGTGTTTGCAAGAGCAGGTGCTTGAAATGGATTTCTTTTTAATGCAAACTGGAGGAAGAGAGTAGCTATAAAACAACACAATGGACCTCATATTGAGAAAATGATGGCTCAGATTCCCTTTTGGGGGTATCAGTCACAGCAGAAGTCCACCAGCACAAGCATGACAAGACACTGGCCACCCTCAGTCGGAACAGAACCAATAGTCAAAGATATCCTTGTTAGCTGTCGGGGAGGGGGGGGGGGGGGGATTTTGATATGGAAGATATAGTATGCACTTGCACTAACAAATATTAAATAACACTAATATTTATATTTATATGAGTTCATGTGATAGAAAGCATTTTCATAATTGTTTATATATTTGGCTTACATGTTGCCTGCTCCAAAAATATTCCCACTTAAGTATTCACTGCTAACTCACAAATAACTGAAACTGCAAATGTCAAATTCGCAAGTCTGGAGGGGCAAATGTAATATGTGTTACAAGTACTCATTTCTGTGCTGTACTTTACAAATGAAACAAGAAGTACTAATCTCACTCTTCAATAAGGCACTCACTTTACCATTAAAGCTGACTATTTAATTATTCTCAGTAAATTTTTCTTAAAATATTCATTTGAATTCACCTGCAATTAATAAATTGTAAAGAGTCAATGCCAAAGCTACATATACATTGGTTTTTTACCATGCAAAACACCAAAATGTATACTTCATATGTACTTTTAAAGCTTTTCCAGAATTTTGTACGATGGGATTTTACAAAATAGGAAACAGCCTTAACAAAGCTTGCATATGGTAATAAAAATCATAGAATTTTGTCCTATTGACACAAAACATCTGCAACTTGGACGACAGCAAGAAGGGGCATTAAATAGGAATCAGTCTTAATCCTGTATATTTAATGATAAAAAATTACTATGCAGAAGGTTAAAGTTTAATCTGTAGAAACCCTGCATTTTGATGTCTTGTCCCAAGAATGGCTCACAATTAAAAAATTTGTGTCACGACCACACACGCACCGCAACCAGCAGCACCTGACTCCGATTAAGCACCTGCCAGCAATCAAGCATTCATCTATAAAAACCATCCCTAGCTCCTTCCCCATTGTGGAATCTCTTAGAGACAACCATCCATCCAGTTTCCACAGCGATCCCTCAGCACCTTACCTGGCCTCCTCCGAGTTCTTTGCTTCTTGTTCCTTCACCCGTCTCCTTGTCCCTGCTTCCAATGGCCTTGAACCTCACTTTTTTGTCATAGACTACATCTTCGGATTCTGCCCTTGGACCCTGTTTGCACCTCGCATTAAACCATGCTTGTCCCCGACTTGAGAGTATTGCCTTGTCCTGAATATTTTTGTCCACAAGGCAGTGCCCCGGAAACCGGAGTGCCTCGAGATCTGTTTGTCCCTTCCATGCAGAGCCACCCTCTTAGAAAGTCTGGATGCGGCTAAGCCCCCCTGAGGTACCAGAGGAGTACCATGACCTCATGGAGATCTTTTGTAAAAGCCAGGCTTCCACCCTGCCCCTGCATTGGCTGTGGAGTTGTACAATAGATCCCCTGAGGGGGACCTCCCTACCTTGGGGCAAGATTTATCTGTTGTTGCTTCCAGAGCAGAAAGCCATGGAAGACTGTGTCGCAGAGGCCTAGGCCTCTAGCATTATTCGGCCCTCAACCTCACCAGTCTCAGCTGGGTTCTTCTTTATCGGGAAAAAGGATGGGGAATTGCGTTCCTGTATTGATTATAGGGGTCTAAATGAGGTCATTGTTAAGTATCCACATCCCTTGCCCCTCATCATGGCAGCACTGGAGCAGGTCCATGGTGCATAGATATTCACGAAAGTGGACCTGCGAAGCACATACATTCTCATCTGGATAAGGGAAGGAGTCGAGTGGAAAAGAGCATTTAGCACTTCCCTGGGTCACCATGAATACACAGTCATACCTTTTGGTCTTCCGAAAGTGCCCTTGGTTTTTCAGGCCTTTGTCAGTGATGTATTGGGGGATTTGGTGAACAGATGTTTGCTGGTCTTCCTAGACAAGATTTGATCTACTCCAAAACTTGGGAGCAGCATGTTTGGCTGGTGCTGTAGCGGTTGTTGGCCAATAACCTGTTCGTAAAAGGGGAGAAATGTCTTTTCCACCAGACACGGATGTCTTTCCTTGGGTTTATCCTGAGCCCCGATGGGGTTTCCATCGACCCTAAGAAAGTTCAGGCCATCGTAGATTGGCCCCGGCCAGCCAGGATGAAAGCTCTGCAACGCTCTGCTAATTTCTACTGGTGGTTTATCCGGGGTTTTAGTTCTGTGGCTGCTTCTCTCATGTCCCTGCTATGGGGTAAGGGAACCCAGCTCGCCTGGTCCCCTGAGGCCATAGAAGCCTTCTGAGTCCTGAAAGCGTACTTCACCACCACCACCACTCTGATTCTGCGACATCCTGATCCCACTCTTTTATTTGTCGTGGAGGTTGACGCCTCGTTGGTCGGAGTCGGGACGGTACTGTCCCAGAGACAAGGGATTTACCAAAACTCTTCCCCTGTGTTATTTTTTTGCGTAAGCTGTTGCCTGCTGAGCGTAACTATTATATAGGCAAACGGGAACTTCTAGCAATCAAACTAGCCCTGGAGGAATGGCGGAATTGGCTGGAGGGGGTCACTCACCCGTTCCTAGTGTTGACCGACCACAGGGCCCACTATACTTAAGGACAGTCTGCTAATTTAACCCCTCGCTAAGCCTGCTGGGCACTTTTTTTTAACTCAGTTCAAGTTCACAGTGTCATACCTGCCCGGGACTAAGAACATAAAGACAGAAGCATCGTCCAGGATTTATGACAGAGACGCGATCACAGTGCCCCCCGAACCAGTTTTACAGACCACCTGCTTCGTCGCTCCTGTCCAGTGGCAGTTCCTGCAGGACCTCTAGATAGCCTAACAGGGGGAGCCAGGACCAGCCAACAAGCCGCCCCAAATAGAATACGTACCCGCACGGTTGAAGGCACCGGTGCTCCAGTGGGTGTATGACTCACCATTCGCACGGCACGTAGGCAACCACTGAGCCCTCTCCCTAGCGCAAGGTAGCTTCTGACGCCCTTCCTCCTGCAAGGATGTACAAGAATATGTGGAGGCTTGCAGTGCTTGTACCCAAGCCAAGACCTGAAACCAGAAGTCCGCCGGGTTGTTGGAACCACTCCCGGTGCCCTCCAGACAATGGTCCTATGTGGCGGTGGAATTCCTGACCGACCTATCCTTTTCCGAAGGTAACACTGTCATTTTGGTCCTGATTGACTGCTTCTCTAAGGCATGCTGTCTAGTTCCCTTGCCATGACTCCCTGTGGCACTGGAAGCGGCAAAGACCTTGTTCCACCATGTCTTTTACCTTTATGGTGTACTGGAAGACAGTGTCCAACTGGGGCCCGCAGTTCTCGTCCAGAGTGTGGAAGGCCTTGTGGCACAAGCTGGGGGTTTCAGTCAGCCTTACCTCAGGGTATCACCCCCAGGCAAACGGCTATGTAAAGCAGTTAAACCAGGACTTGGGTCGATTCCTCCGCAGCTACTGTAGCCAGAGACAGCATCAGTGGTCTCCTTTCTTGTCTTGGGCTGAGCACACTTATAATTCACTATATCACACGTCTACAGGATTGTCCTCCTTCCAGTGCATCCTGGAATAAACAACTCATACGTTTTAAATTCCCCGCCATTTTGAGTAGCGTCATGAAATCTTGTGCCGTCCTGTTTTTGTCTAGTGTAGCCGTGCTATATACTGCGGTGGGCAGCGTTCTGGGTTCAGATATGACAAAGGATGCACAGGCCGCATTCATTGTGAATGTTTATTTGAACAACAGCGCACAGGGCAATAATGCTCTCGGTCCAAGAACCCCTCTTCAGCAAGGATCTGCACCTCACACCAGCCTTCCCAGCCTGCTTGGCACTCCTCAGGCTTTCTTCCTTTTCCACTGGCAAACACGGGCACCCTATTATATTCCCCATAAGTCCCCACAGTGGTTGAACACTTATTTACATTTTCACAAATGACAAAACATTTCAGATGTGTGTTTATTGTAATATGAATTGCAATATGTCTTTACATTATATAAAAGTCTTTACACATGAAAATATATAGTTGCCTTTATATTTTAGATAAGGGGGTCCCCTGTATGGAATCATCATATCTGGGGGTCCTTGGGATTAAAAAGTTTGAAAACCCCTTTGTTAGAGCCCCACCAGTAATGTTTCCATTTTCATTTAAGCATTTAAAACAAATTCAAAGCAGAACAAAGTACGAGGTATGAAGAAGGATAGAATCATCATTTGGATCAAACCAATTAATGACATTCAAGAATAGCTTTTATAATTTGAACCTCAACTTGTATGTGAACTGTACATCTCTTGTTGGGTGCATGGCAAAGTTTGCATATGGCACTACAGAAAGTAATGATCACAAATGAATCCATATTCATTATGAATTCTGCTATTGTCCCTAGGATTAGAACCTCAACCTCTACCTGAACTGGACATCTTTTATTGGCTGCATGGACCCGAACCCCCAGTGCCTGCAATCAGTTGATGGAATCTTCTCTTCAGGATCCTTCAGCTCAAACTCAAAGTATGACAGCATGAGAAACACAAACTGCTTTGGTGGCAAAGAAGCGACCTGGACACATGGAGACCCCATCAGTCAGTTTGGACAACAATGTAGGGGAAACGGGAGACGCGGTCACCCTGGTGGACTTTGTTCTCACGTCCGTCAGCCATCTTCAAGGTCATGTCCTCCACAACGGCTCTAGTAAGAACTGGGGCAACTATCAGTCGCAGGGTCTCCTCAACAGCGCTGTCAAGAACAGGGGTCTGGAGGAGCATGTCAAGGGTCAGGTTAATGAGGGGGCTCCCTGGTTTCACTGTCTGCTCTGTGGCCCTCAGCACCTCTTCCAGAGTAGTGGCTGAATAAAGGTTGTATCAGGGGATGCTTATAGAGTTCCGATGTGTGAACAGTTTCACCGTAAATGAATTGGAGAGATCTTGGGTGCAGTGGATCTAAAAAAGTTGAGTTTTCAGACCCTTCTTGAATATAGACAGAGTTTCCGCAGTTCTGAGTGACAGGGGAAGGTCATTCCACCACAACGGACCCAGAACCGAGAACCTCCGAGCTTTACCTTTCGTGTGCGGGACCACCAAGTGAGCAGAAGTAGACGAGCGAAGGGGCCTGGCTGGGGTGTAGCTGTTGATTAAGTCTTGTAAATAGCTGGGAGCAGTTCTATTGATGCATTTGTACACAGTAACCAGGGTTTTGAATTTTCTACTCTCCTCTCTTAACCAGCTTGGGATCAAAGGTGCAGCACTAAGATGGTTTGAGTCCTACCTCTGACAGATCCTATCAAGTGTTCTGGCGGAGCTCTCGTTCTCCTCCTCTGCCTCTCTCAACCGGTGTTCCACAGGGCTTGGTATTGGGTCCTCTTCTTTTATCCATCTACACCTTCTCCCTCAGTCCGGTCATAGCCTCCCATGGATTCAAATATTGCTGCTATGCTGATGATACCCAGCTCTTCCTCTCCTTTTCACCTGGTGCGTTACATATATTCATTTAGCAGACGCTTTCGTCCAAAGCGACATACATCTTAGCACAGGTACAATTTATGCATTACCTTAAGAGAAAGAGACATACCTGCAGACATGTGACTCAAGTAAACCTAGTTTGTTACCTACCACTTGCTGCACCGAGGTTCATCGTTCAAGTAGGTGTATAAAACACAGGATTGACAAATCCTGATACCCTCCTACCATTTTTTTAAAAAAAAAATTATATTAAGATAGACAAGCAAGCAAATACAATGCCGAAGTAGTGGCTGATAAAAGGCTTTATCTGTTGATGCATTTGTAGACAATAACCAGGGTCTTGAATTTGATTCAGGCAGCTATAGGAAGCCAGTGCAGAGTAATGAGAAGAAGAGATACGTGGGAACGCTTTGGCAAATCAAACACAACTCATGCAGCAGCATTTTGTTGAAGCTGCAGAGGTTTGATGGCAGTAGCAGGAAGGCCACATGGGAGAGAGTTGCAGTAGTCCAGACAGGAAGTCATCATTGCCTGGACAAGTAGTTGGACAGAGTCAATTGTGAGGTGGGGATGGATCCTACGAATATTATGCAGGATGTATCTGCAGGACCGGGTTGTGGCTTTGATGTGCTGAGAGAAAGACAGACTCGAGTCTATTGTTACTCCTAGACTCTTAGCCAAGGAGATAGGCGAGGTGAGTGAGTTGTCCAGTTTGATCGATAGATTGTGATAGGAGGATGGGCCAGCTGGGAGGTAAAGAATCTCTGTTTGAGGAAGGTTGAGTTGGAGGTGGTGATCAGGCATCCATGAAGAGATGTCAGACAGGCAGGCAGCAATGCGTGCGGAGATGTCTGACGCACCAGGTGAAAAGGAGAGGAAGAACTGAGTATCATCAGCATAGCAGTGGTATTTGAATCCATGGCTACGACTGGACCAAGGGAGGAGCTGTAGATCGAGAAAAGAAGAGGACCCAATACCAAGCCCTGTGGGACCCTGGTTGAGAGAGGCAGAGGAGAAGAATGAGAGCTCTGCCAGACCACTTGATATGATCTGTCAGATAAGTAGGACTCAAACCATCTTAGTGCCACACCTTTGATCCCAAGCTGGTTAAGAGAGGAGAGAGTAGAATCCAGTGGTTGACTGTGTCAAATGCCGCAGACAGATCGAGGAGGATGAGGACCGAGGAGAGGGAGGCAGCTCTAGCGGCTTGGAGAGCATCAGACACCACCAGAAGGGCCATCTCAGTGGAGTGACTAATTTTGAAACCAGACTGATAACCATCGAGGAGATGGTTCTGGGTGAGGAAATCAGACAGGCGATCACAGGCTACCCACTGTAGGATTTTAGACAGGAAGGAGAGGAGAGAGACCGGTCTGTAATTTTCAACCAGATTGGGATCCAGAGAGAGTGTTTTTTAACAGAGGTGAAATTAGAGCGGTTTTGAAGGCAGCTGGGAAACAGCCAGAGGAGAGCGAGGAGTTGATGATCTTAGAGATGAAGGTGGAGTATCGTAAAAAAGATTTGCTCAGGGCAAACTGCATCATGCCAGCATAAGGTGTATTGAAATTATACAAGCTTCCAAATGCAAGAGTGTTCACAAGAGCAGGAGCTTGAAATGGATTTGTTTTTAATGCAGACTGTATATGGAGAGCAGCTATAAAACAACATCATGGACCTCATGTTGAGAAAATGATGGCTCAAAGTTCCTTTTGGAGTATCAATCACAGCAGAAGCTCATCAGCACAAGCAAGACGAGATACTGGCCACCTGCAGCAGGACAGAACCAATAGTTGCAACGTCCACGTCCATGCCCACACCACAACCAACAGCACCCGACGCCAATGAAGCACCGGACGGCAATCAGAGCATTCGCCTTTAAAAGACCCTCCTCAGCCCCTTCACTCTCACAGAATGTCCCTGAGACAACTGTTCCCCTTTTTCGCTCATGTCCCGACCTCCTTCAGTCCTAGCACCAGTTCTTCGTTTCCTGGCTTCAGACCATTCGCATCGTCTCCTGACTACATCCACGGATCCTTGCTCGCATTCTCACCGCTGATCGACCAACTCATCGCCCTTCCATGACAGCAAGAACTGACCAAACCCCTTGGTTACTGCCGAACGATCCCGCACTTGGGTCCAGCCATCCCCGCATCTTTTGTTCTGCGTGACAATAGTGAAGGGTTAGCTGTAGGGAAAAATGAACCATGACCACTAACTGCTGCCCTAAATTGTTAGCCCCTGTAGTTTTTTTATTGCAATTTTAGTTAAATTATAAGCACTAAATGCTGACCTGGTGATAAAAGAAACCCACTTGGCAACATCTTACTTGTGCCACTTCAGGCACACACAAAAAGTTATTTAAAAATATTTCAGTTTTTGCTCAACCGTGGTCTGTTTGTTCACAGCAAAAAAACTGGTTATCAAACATTAAAAAGCTGGTTTGTTAATCTCTAGGTGTCGTGCCCTCTGGCTCGGCGCAAAGAGAAACACCTGCTGCGGATCAGGGGACCAGAACATAAAAGGGAGGCGCGGTGCGAAGTCAAACAGAAAACCACGTTCAGCCTTACTACTCGCTTGCATCTCTCTAAGACTTCTGTTCTTCTCCTGACCTTCCTGTCCTTGTTTCCACTCCTCGCCCTTTCTCCTGTACATTTACATTTACATTTATTCATTTAGCAGAAGCTTTTGTCCAAAGCAATGTACATCTCAGTAAAAGTACAATTTATGCATTACATTGAGAGAAGCAGACATAGCTACGCACATGAAAATCTCAAGCAAACCTAGTTTGTTCCCCACCACTTGCTGCACCGAGGTTCATTGTTCAAGTAGGTGCATAAAACACAGGATAGACAAATCCCGATATTCACACCAATTTTTTATTAATTTATTTTTTAACTTTTTTTTTTAAATTAAATATTATAAGATACACAAATGAGCAGTACAATACCAGAGTAATGGCTGAATGAAGGTTGTATCTGGGGATGCTTCTGGAGTTACGATGCGTGAACAGCTACACCCTGTATGAGCTGGAGAGATCTTAGGTGAAGTGGATCTGGAAAAGGTGGGTTGTACCCTGTTTCCCTCCTCATGTCCCTTACCTTTTAGCTTATGCTTTGACTTACTGTTTTGGATTCTCCTGTTAATGATGATTGCTCCTCGGTGACCCCCGCTTGTATTCCTGGCCATACACACATCATCTGAAACTGCTTGTCCTATATGGGGTCATGGGGCCTAACCCAGCAACACAGGGCATAGGGCCAGAGACACATCCAGGCTGGGATGCCAGTCCGTCCCAGGGCACCCCCAGCAGGACTCAAACTCCAGATCCACTGCAGAGCAGGACCCAGTCAAACCCACTATGCCACCACACTCCCCATGTTCCTCACCACAACTTTTGGATTGCCCCCGTTCAAGGACACCTCAACTCTGCACTTGGGTCTGACGACTCACTTCCCAGTTCGAAACATGACAGATGGCTCCGCCTCAAACACAGACCCAGCAGAGCATGCGCACTACCAGCGTGCGCTTCCCTCGCAGACAGAGCTGCTGGGAGCACACGAACAGGCTCTCAGCCGCCTGACCTGCGATTTCCAGGACCTGGTGAACGCACTGCAGATACAGGGGCGGATTGCAAGAGCCAGCCCGGCCCCAGAGGACCAGAACCCCGCAGCAGCCATCGCACCAGCACCACCTCCCGAACATGAGCCCTGCCTGGCCACCCGGGCGAGGTATGATGGCACCCCATCCTGATGTGCGGGCTGTCTTCGGCAGCCTGCCACAGGTGTACCACTCAGACCGGAGCCATGTGGCCTTCCTGATCTCCCTCCTGATGGGCCGGGCTCTGGACTGGGCCACCGCTGCCAGAGGGAGCTGTTTCCAGGACTCTTACAAGGACTTCAAAGCCCACTTCCAGGCAGTGTTTGGGCTCCCGAACTGCGACCAGGTTGCCAGCGAGCACCTACTGGACCTGGAGCAAGGCGACTACTCGGCCGCCGACTATGCGGCGGAATTTAGGACTGCCCAGCTCGCCTGCTTTTGGCGCAGACTGAACCCCAGGTTATAAAAGAAGCTCGCGTTCTGGGGAAAGAGGTGGATGCTGGACCAGTTTATCAAGACTGCCGTCACACTTGACAACCTCACCCAGGACCGCGAGCCCCACCTGAGACGCGTTCTGGTGACATGTTCCCCATCGCGGACCCACGCAGCCGGGGCATGGCCGCCTCACTGCAGAAGAATGGCAGCGAAGACTCTTGAAGCCGCTTGTGTCTTTACTGCGGAAACCCAGGGCACCTCCTGATTGATTGCCCAATCTGCCCCAGGCCCCAGGTTAGTGGTGTGCTTCAATGTAACCGTCTCACTGTTCTTGTGGTTATATCCTGGGGGAAGCACTCGGTGGAGACCCAAGCATTGGTGGACTCTGGGGCGGGCGGGCGTTTCATGGACACAGGGTTCGCGACAACACATTGCGTGCCCACGGGCCCATGCAAGACCCGGATGAGGGTGAGTGCACTGGATGGACAGCCCCTGGGCTGAGGATTTGTCAACTCCCATACTGAATCCCTCCACCTGGGGGTAGTGACCTGCCACAAGGAGAGGTTGTAGTTTTGCCTTATCGTGGGTCCCGAGACCAGGTGATCCTCGAGTTTCCCTGGCTGGCCCTGCATGACCCAGTCTTCCAGTGGGGGACGGAAGAATTGGTGTCCTAGGGCCTGCAGTGCAAGAGGACCTGTTTGAGGCTGCCATGCAGGGCCACTTCGGTCGAGTGTTCTGACTCTCCCCCGCAGGTACCTATACCCCCTGAATATCAAGACCTGACTGAAATTTTCAGTAAGGTGCAGGCAGTGGTGCTCCCTCCACATCGGCCCTAGGATTGTGTCTTAGACCTTCTCCCAGGACCAACACCTCCTCGGGGGCGGGTATACCCGCTTTCCATACCCGAACAACAGGCGATGCAACAGTACATCTCGGAAGCCCTTGTGGCTGGGATCATTCACCCGTCCACCTCACCGGCAGCCACTGGGTTCTTTTTTATCGAGAAGAAAGACGGGGGCCTCCGCCCCTGTATAGATTACCGTGTTTTGAACCGCATAACCGTGAAATACTCTCATCCCTTGCCCCTCATCACAGCCACCCTGGAACATGTCCACTGAGCACAGTGGTTCACCAAGTTGGACCTATGCAGTGCCTACAACCTGGTAAAAATCCGCAAGGGGGATGAGTGGAAGATGGCTTTTAGCACTACCCTGGGCCACTATGAATACCTATGTAAGAAAGAACTGCCGGCACAGTCACCAGGGTTGCTAGAGAGGGCTGGGTTTAGTCAACATTCTGAGGGTCAACAGACAAAAGGGGAGGGGGGGGAAACGGGGCTACAGAGAATTGCTATTTCATGGGGGTGATCGGGGTCATGCTCTCTCTCTCTCTCTCTCTCTCTCTCTCTCTCTCTCTCTCTCACGTCTCGGGTCGTCTCTGGTGTCAGCTCCTTAGTCACTCTCTCTCCTCACTGGTCGAGGCAGGAAAAGAAATAGAGGCATTGATTAAGTTCAGCTGCTGTCGTTCCATCCCCGACTCCACCCCCCCTTCAGACTGCCCTGGCATGCTACAACCTAGTTATGCCTTTCGGTCTTGCTAATGCTCCAAGTGTCTTCCAGGCATTTGTGAACCACATCCTTGGGGACCTCGTCAATCACGGGGTGTTGGTGTATCTTGACGACATTCTTATCTATTCCCCATCTCAAGAACAGCATGTGGCCCTGGTCCGACAGGTTCTACAGTGACTGTTGCAACATCGTCTCTTTGTCAAGGGGGAGAAGTGCCAATTCCACCAGGCGCAGGTATCCTTCCTGGGATTCGTCCTCAGCAAAGAGGGAGTGGCTATGGACCCAGAGAAGGTAAGGGCTGTTCCCCAATGGCAGCGGCTAACCACTGTAAAGGCCCTACAGAGCTTCCTTGGGTTTGCCAATTTTTACTGCTGGTTCATTCACCCCTTTAGTACTCTGGCTGCCCCTTTGACTGCGCTAACCTCTACCAAGAAAGCCAGGCTCCCCTGGAGAGAGGAGGCACATCGCACCTTCAAGGCCCTCAAGACCCGGTTCATGACGGCTCCGATCCTGTGCCATCCAGATCCGGAAGCGCCGTTTGTGGTGGAAGTAGATGCCTCGGAAACCGGGGTCAGAGATGTACTGTCCCAACACCAGGGGGATCCACCTAAGTTGCACCCTTGCGTCTTCTTCTCGAAGAAGATGTCCCAGGCCAAGAGAAACTATGACATTGGGAATAGAGAACTTCTGGCTGTAAAACTGGCCCTCGAGGAGTGGAGGCACTGGCTCGAGGGCACGCAACATACCTGCAGACAGCGAGACGCCTCAACCCTCAACAAACCAGGTAGGCTCTCTTTTTAACCTGTTTCAATTTCATCGTCACGTATCGGCCTGACAGTAAAAATACCAAGGCTGATGCCCTCTCGTGCATGCACGAACGGGAGCCAATCAAACAGGACCCGAAGTTCATCCTTCCTCTGACCTGCTTCGTGGCTCCGGTACAGTGGAAGTTCTGCCGAGAGCTCGCTCAGGCCCAAGCTACAGAACCAGAACCCTGAGGTAAACCCGTGGGGAAACAGCACCTACCCCCAGTATGCGAGCGACCATCCTGCAGTGGGCTCATGACCATCCCACAGCAGGGCACCCTGGGTATAGCAAAACCCAAGCCCTCCTCCAGAAGCACTTTTGGTGGCCATCTCTACCCAAAGACCCCCAGGACTGTGTCCAGGAGTGCCGGGTATGCGTCCAAGCCAAGCCGTCAACCCAGAAGCCGACCAGGCTACTGGAACCCCTGCCAGTGCCCAACCATCCCTGGTCCCACATCGCTTTGGACTTCCTAGTGGACCTTCCTGCCTCGGATGGTAAGACCACTGTAACGACCATTGTGGATAGGTTTTCCAAGGCTTGCTGTCTGGTACCCCTCCCCAGGCTCCCAATAGCACTAGAAACTGTGGAGCTCTTATTTTTCGATGTGTTTCGCCTCTTTGGGTTCCCTGAAAACATAGTGTCTGACCGGGGGCCACAGTTCACCTCCCAGCTACGAAAAGCGTTCTGGCAGAAGCTGGGAGTATCCATGAACCTAATGTCGGGGTACCATCTGCAGGCGAATGGGCAAGTGAAACAGCTCCAACAGGATATCAGCAGGTTCTTGCGAAGCTACTGCACAGAGAAGCCACAGTAGTAGGTGAGATTTTTACCACGGTCCGAATGTGCACATAACACCCTGCCTCATGTGTTCACTGGCTGTTCCCCATTTCAGTGCGTGTTAGGGTACCAGCCCCTGCTGTTTCCATGACAACCCGGCTCTAGCGATGTACCGGTCGTTCTCCTGTTAACAACGATCCCTCCTCGGTGACCCCCGCCTGTATTCCTGACCACAACTTGACCCCAATCAAGGATGCCTCAGCTCTGCACTTGGGTCTGACGACTCACTTCCCAGTTGGAAACATGACACTAGGATCAAAAGGGCACAGCATACATACAGTACTTGTATGCTGACAGGGTGGTTGTGCTGATTAATTTCAAGAGCATAACAAAAATGAAATTTAATAATAACATATTTCCCAACAGTTGCCTTTACTATACAGTTGTGCTATGGAAGTTAGAGCTAGAATTTGCATAACATGGACATTTCTGACAAGCTTTCATTCTAGGAAATTTAATATTTGCATGGCACAATGAATTTGAACATATACTAAAATGTGTTACAAGTGAGGGGGGCGCGGTGGCGCAGTGGGTTGGACCACAGTCTTGCTCTCCGGTGGGTCTGGGGTTCGAGTCCCGCTTGCGGTGGACTGGCGTCCCGTCCTGGGTGTGTCCCCTCCCCCTCCGGCCTTACGCCCTGTGTTGCCGGGTAGGCTCCGGTTCCCCGTGACCCTGTAAAGGACACACGGTTCTGAAAATGTGTGTGTGTGTGTGTGTGTGTGTGTGTGTGTTACAAGTGGTTGTCTCTGCATTGCACTCTTCAAATGAAACAAGAAGCACTAATCTCGCTCTAATAAGGCACTTACTTTAGCATTAAAACTGACTTTAGTTATTCTCAGTGCATTTTCCTTCAAATGTTTTTTTGAGGGGGGGTGCGGTGGCGCAGTGGGTTGGGCCACAGTCCTGCTGTCTGGTGGGTCTGGGGTTCGAGTTCCGCTTGGGGTACCTTGCGACGGACTGGCGTCCCGTCCTGGGTGTGTCCCCTCCCCCTCCGGCCTTACACCCTGTGTTGCCGGGTAGGCTCCGGTTCCCCGTAGCCCCGTATGGGATGAGCGGCTCTGAAAATGTGTGTGTGTGTGTGTGTGTGTGTGTGTGTGTGTGTGTGTGTGTGTGTGTGTGTTTCTTTGAGGTCACTTGCAATTAATAAATTCTCAGCAATCAGTGAAAAAGCTACATGGACATCTTTTACCATACAAAACACAAAATATCTATTTCACATGTTTATTGTGCTTTGAAAGATTTTGCATAATGGGAAATGGCCTAAACAAAGTTTGCATGTGGCACTAAAGAAAATAATGATCACAAATTAATCCATATTCAACATGAGTTCTGGCATTGTCTTTAGAATTAGAACCTCAACCTGTATCTGAACTGGACATTTCTTGTTGGGTGCATGGATCCGAACCCCCAGCGCCTGCAATTAATCGATGGAATCTTCTCTTCTGGATCCGTCAGCTCAAACTCAAAGTATGACAGCATGAGAAACACAAACTGCTTCACCTCACCGGTGGCAAAGAAGCGGCCTGGACACATGGACACCCCGGCACCCCAGGGCATGCTGTAGTACTTCACCTTCTTGCCATTCTTATAGAAGTCTGTTTTCCTGGTCCCTTCTGGTGTGAGGAAGCGGTCGTACTTGAAAGTGAGTGGATCAGGGTGGACATCTGGGTCAATATGGACAGCGACATAGGGGAAAAGGGAGACGCGGTCACCCTGGCGGACTTTGTACTCGCGTCCATCAGCCATCTTCAAGATCATGTCCTCCACAACGGCTCTAGTAAGAACTGGGGCAGTTGTCAGTCTCAAGGTTTCCTCAACAACACCGTCAAGGACAGGGGTCTGGAGCAGCATGTCACGAGTCAGGTTAATGAGGGGGCCTCCTGGCTTCACCGTCTGCTCTGTGGCCCTCAGCACCTCCTCCACCTCCTTCTGGACAGCTCTCATAGCTTCTGGGTGCTTCATGAGGTACAGAAGAAGCCAGAAGGCTGTAGGGCCTGTATTACTCTGTGAGGCCCAGAGCAGTAGGAACATGAACCGGTCCTGCATGGACTTCTCCACTCCATTCTCTTCCCTGAACTGCTGATGTTCCAAAATCCATCCACTGACGTTCTCTCTTTTATTAACGTTCTCAACAGAAAATTTGTCCCAGAACAACCTCTTCAGCCTCTCAGCTTCCATCTTCTCTCTTGGGGGTAAGACCCCATAGGCCAAATCAGGGAAAAGCTTGTCATACTTCTGGAACTTATAGAAGAGCTCATTGGAGGTCACCCTGTCAAGCTCTTCAGCTTTCTCTGGACTTTTTGAGGAGCAAGCAACCTCGTTGCCGAAGAGAGTCAAGTAACCAGCCCGGAACAAAATGTTGTAGCAGTAGTTGAACAGTGCCTCTTCCTTCCAGGTCTTCTGGTTGTCACCCTGGCCCAAGCTGTATAGCATCAAGTTCTGCAGGTTTCCCATCATAGCCTGAGTCATGACCACCAGGCCGTCTCCCATCAGATGCTTGTTGCTGGACAGCTGCATGTGCTTATGTTCATTCTCCATGGCCATGTAGCCAAACACCCTCGCCACCAGCTGCTCTGCAAACTTGAAAAAGTCCAGTTTTCCTCTGGACTCCTTAACTACTGCTCCAAAGGACAGGGGGTCCATGATGAATGTGAAGTAAAAGCCTCCCAGCTGCACAGTGAAAATGTCCCCATGTTTCTTTTTCATCCTCTGGAGAAACTTGGAGGTGTCCCTCCGGAATTCCAGCACATGTCCGAGCCAAGGCATGGGCCCTTTGTCCAGCGGCGGCTCTCCGGGGCGACGCCTGCGAAAGGCCCCCAGGAGGTACAGTCCCCCAAGCAAGCATGCCAAGATGGCAAGAAGGACTGGCAACAGAACGTGCATCTTCCTTCACCTTGTGTCACCAATACCACTCCAGTTCAAATTTCTCCTGTTTATTTAACAACTTTACTCCACCTGCTTGGCATGAAACGCTCCAATAGTGCGGAGATGATTTGTAACAGATTAAAAATTATCCTGTGAAACCAACCCACAGCCCTCCCCTCTGAGAGTTTTCTGTTTTTCATGGTTTTAACATAACAGCTATCAGAGGACTCTGCACAGCATCTCCCAATAAAAGGACATTTCCAAGTTACTGGTCATATCTGTAGCTAATAAGTAACTTGGAAATGCTGAAATATCTATGATGCCCTGGGAGAACCCCCTGCTCAGCGCCCCCCTTCTCCCCCCAAAAAAACCTCTCTCGCTCGCTCCCCCTCCCCTCCTGCTCTCCTTGCAGATGTTACCTCAGGTGTTGCAATTGGATGCCCTGAGGTGATGTCAACTAACCCTGCCCGTCCTTCTTGTATTTCTTATTAAGAGTACAGGTGTGTGTTCGACTATGTTCCTGTGCTGCACAATCAGAGCCGCGTATGATATAAAACTACTACAAGAGCGATTCGAAAGCATATGGAGGTGCAGTCTGCTTGTGAGACGCTCCCGCAGAACTTTGATGTCATACGCCGAACGGTCTGCGCAGACGTGACGTCCAAATAAGCAGTAAAAACCTGATCGCACATTCTTTTCTTTTTTTTTTTTTTCCCCTGGGCACCCCGTGCTGCCCCCGGTAAGATGCTGCCCTGGGCGTTTGCCCATGTCGCCCATGCCTAAATCCGCCACTGAAGGTTGGAGAATATAATATGAATGCATATAGCATGGTGCATGTTACTTTCACACTACAAAATGGTTTACAGTTTACAGCCCATGTCCTGTGAATTTATTGTCCTGTGTATCTACTGTTCTGTTCTGTATATTTATTGTCTTGCACTTGTTTCACACTGCTGTGAATTTGCTCTTTATGTAGTCTTGTGTACTGTTCTGACTTGCCTTGACTTGACTTGGGAAGAGCCATCTCGGTGTGGATTTGTTAGCACAAAATGAGCTAAAGAGGAAACAATTTAACATGCTATGTAATATTCCCCATTTTACTCTTATTCTCAGTGAGTACATGCAATGATCTGAGCTCTGTGTTTTGCAGGTTTTACCAGAAGCAGTGATGCCATCTGACAGTAATGTGTGTGAGCTGGCTCTGGGGCAGCAGGCCAGTGCGTAGTAGAGACATATGAATTTCTTGTGTAGCATGAGCTGAGATAAACCAGGCCCATTACTACATCCCTGTACTCTCCCTTTCAGCCTAACGGGAACTCATGCATTACAGTGATAGTTGCATTTATGTAGTCCAGGTTCCGGCTGGGCAAGGCCATTAATTTTACTAAAGTTCTTGGGCAACTTGCTCATGACTGTTACAGTAGGGCTCTTCCTCAGTCAGCCTCCATGTTTGTGCCAGGTGTACATTTCTTTTCCAGGTGTATATTTGGTTGGACGTGACATCCAAATCAGCCTTAACACTTGGCAGTTTATTACAGAATTTTATGTTTAATTTTTTTTTCTTTTTGGGAAACATGACCAAATATCTTACAGCTCTCCAGCAAATTAGATGGAATGACACAAGCCAGTTACATTTTGCTTTTTTTAGAATCTCAGGAAATTTCTGTTTTGGTTTCTCAGCAGCCAGACAGTAGGGTGTTTCCTTCACAACATCTGGGAATGTTCAAGATGCATTTCTACGCCAGTGAGAATTCACATAGTGAAAGATCTGAGGAGGAAGAAAGGAGCAGCCAGAAACACTGTTAGTTGTGGTTGGTTCTCTATCTCTGCTGCTTTTCTGGGCATAATGATACTAGTTCCCGAGCTGCAAACTTTGAACCCAGCATTCCCTCTAAACTATCTCATGAATTTCCATTGCTTCCTCACAGGAGATCTCACCCAACCAACCACCACTTCCTATGGTCATGCAGAGGAAGGACTGGTTGCAATGCAGATGCCAGCATGAAAGAGAGCAGCAGAAGCAGCATAGTGCTTAATGCTGTCACCTTACAAACAAAGGACATGGGACTGAATCCAACCTCTTTCTGCAGTACCCTTGATCAAGGTACTTATCCTGAAATACACACACACACACACACACACACACACACACACACACACACACACACACACACACACACACACACACACACACACATTTTCAGAACCGCTCATCCCATACGGGGTCACGGGGAACCGGAGCCTACCCGGCAACACAGGGCGTAAGGCCGGAGAGGGAGGGGACACACCCAGGATGGGACGCCAGTCCGTCGCAAGGCACCCCAAGCAGGACTCGAACCCCGGACCCACCAGAGAGCAGGACCCGGTCCAGCCCACCGCGCCACCGCGCCCCCGCGATCTAAACACAATATTTAAAATGTAACTAGTTACATTGGGTTTTTCTCCACATTTTGCCCCTCTGTATGTTAACAGCATCGGGTGGGTGAGGGCAAGTCCTGGACTTGGAGCCCGTTTTCCAGTAATAGTGGTGTGAAGGGTAACTGTGCCTTTATTCAGATTAATAACATGTCAAAGTTTTTTCTTCATCTGTCCTGATATGCCCTTTTGAAGCTGAAGTAATTTTTGCCTTTACAACTTTGCTCTGCCTCCAGGCAATCCACTGTTAATCACCAGGTGGACATGAGAAGGGCAAAAGAGAAAGCCCCTGGTGGATTAAAAGAAACACTGGTTGAAAAACACTTGCTTTTTCTCCACTTTTGGCCACAGATAAGCAGCACAAGAATAATGAATACATGGCTCGGATTCATTGCGTGTTAGTTTGGGTCTCTTCACTGTTGCTTATTTTCTTTTCCTGAAGGTCGGTGTCTCTCTGATAGGAAGGAATTTCTCAGAGTCATATCCTTCTGTTAGGAAAACAGTTTTTTCTGTTATTTTCCATAAAGCAAAACACAGCTCAACAACTTAAAATGTACTTTTAACTTCTTCTGAGTAGCACAGCTGCTTCCAATCTGAAATCTGAACTTTCTGAATGCCCCTTGTTGCATAATGGCCTTGATCAAGGTACTTATACTGAACTGATACAGCGAAAATTACCTTAAATGGATAAATCAATGTAGAGTTACGTAACACAGGAAGGCACCTTTCATAAAGGTGTTAATTTAATAAAAGTTAAGAGTATCCTAAAATGTTAAATCTGTCACTACCACTCTCCACACCCTGGTCCAGGTCATGATGATGTCCTGCCTGGACTACTGCAACTCCCCCCTGTCTGCTGTTCTGGCTACCTGCATTAAACCTCTCCAGCTCATACAAAATACACACACACACATTTTCAGAACCGCTTGTCCCATACGGGGTCACGGAGCCTACCCGGTAACACAGGGCGTAAGGCCGGAGGGGGAGGGGACACACCCAGGACGGGACGCCAGTCCGTCGCAAGGCACCCCAAGCGGGACTCGAACAACAGACCCACTGAAGAGCAGGACCCGGTCCAACCCACTGCGCCACTGCGCCACCGCGCCCCCCTTCATACAAAATACTGCGGTATGAATTGTCTTTGACCTTTCAAAGTGTCCCCATGTATTTCTAAAACTGTTCAATTCCAAAAATTCCTTAAAATTAAGATTTCCAAGCATTCCTTTTGCAAAAAGTTACAGTATTACAATAAGAGCTTTGTATGTTGTTAAAGAAAGAAAGTATACACACACACACACAGAGTCTTAAACCGTCAAGTCGATTCCAAAAGCTCAAAAATGGGGGAAAAGCAATATTGTAAAACAAACAATTCAGTTTATTGAGAATGACAAGGGATCTTTATACCGTTCAATAAATCACATTTCTTAACTTGCACTTCTGGAAACATATACCCATTAGAATTGTATACATACATACTGAATACCTCATCATAGACATGTGTCGTTTAACCTTTTCAGGCCAGTATTAATACTGACAGTTGAAAAATAATTACTATCTAATGCTAATTTCCAATGGCTGCCTGGAAAGGGTTAATAAGGAATATTTAAAGAGATAAGTCAAAAATTTTGCAGTATCTCTAAGTACTGAATATATAGCACAGTTTCCATAAGAACAGGACCTTGATTTGACCAGCAAACCTGCTGAGTCAAATACCTACAATCAATGGAAGATCATGTACAAGGTCAATGTCAAAATTATTGCCTGTTCTTATCAACAGCGTGCTACAGATGCATATGCTCGAAACAGAATTACAAAGCAAGAACAATATAGGTGTCAGGGAGGAACACTGGGTACAGGCAAGTGGAGGACCCCAGCGCAGGTGAGTCTTTATTCAGGTAATCAGGTTCCGGGAACAAGGTGAACTCAAGATCAGGGACAGGCAAAGGTCTGAGACACGCAAACATCATAAATGGGGCAATCTAAGTCGTGGTCAAGAAAAACAAGCAAACGGTCAGGAACCTGGCAAGGCCACTGATCCTGCAAAGCACGAGGCAATTGCAAGAATCCACATCTGTGTGTGGATGCAGACCTCCTTTTATCCTGCGTCCCCTTGATTGTCGGCAGGTGTTGCTGCTTTGCTCATTGTTGGGGGCCTGACAATAGGTTTGATATTAGAGCTCTTCAGACTAGCGCCTCTTTTTATGTAAGTTCACCGCTTTTGGAAAATACTTGTTCGCTCAGGACGGATGTTTCTATTACAGACCGAATGACTCTCCCTCTTCATGTTCAACCTAGTAGCGATTTGACGAAACGTCCTCTATCTGTCTGAATTATACTGACGCCGACACTAAGATTTTAGTGAGTGGTTTTGTGAAACTCTCCGAATGACTTGGTATGGACTGCAGATTTTTGTAAATCTGTTTTAAGATGATTAAGATTATGAATGTTAAACTAGAAATGTATGTAACGACATAACTTGGAGAGCTGGCTGTTTTAGCTGGAAAGGGTGGAAAGACTTAAGAATTGGTTGCTGTCTCCCTCTCCTGGAAGCAATATGAATTACTTTTTTTTTACATTTTCTATCTTTGCGCCAACCTTAAAAATGACAGAAAACAGAAATAAGCTGTCTACTCTGATTCCTCTTTAATACTCACCGTTGACTCTTTTTACACATAATAAAAACCAACATTTCTCATCTCCTTACTGATTGTAAACACTTAGGAACAGCAGACGTGTGCTGTAAACAGTGCAAGTGTGAGCATAACATATCCAAAACTTCTGATTTGTTTGTGTTTGCTTTACTGCCAACAAATGCCTGGAGATGGAAACACCAATGATGTTTGCTGGGCAATAAACTAATTACAAAACAGACAAGTGAAGAAAATCCGATTAAACATTGTTAACTTGACCATTTGCAACGCGAGGGGCCAGGGTAATTCTAAATGACTAGATAAACCAAGTTTTCGGAAACACACACAGGCCATTTTAATTTTTTTTTCATGGGGAAGGAAATGACTGTATGTTTACAGCATGAATTACAGAGATCAGCGAGTAGTTAGTGCTTCAGGCCTTTCCGTTCCATTAGAATGTTGCTGGATTAATTTCACTTACCTGGAATTATTTCAGCAAAATACACAACTGTATAAGTGGGATATCAGTGTCAGCCAAAAAAACAAATAATCATAGAAATAATAATGCACAGGACCACACTGTACTGTACAGATAAAGGACACACAGGTGAAATGTCTCTGTGTGAGCAGCAGGCATGCAAGGTGCACAGAAACACCCTGCAGTGCAATAAATGGCATCGGAGAACAACATGATGAACTTTTGAGCCAGGAAGCCAACGGGCCTGGGTTTGACTGCACCAGGCTCATTGCTAGCCCTTCCTGATGGCCTACAGGGAGGAAGAAGGAACATGTTAACACACAGTGGTCAGCACTATTGCTGGGCTCGCTTCATTGCAAGCAATTTATTTGAACATCAGCACTAGAGAAATAATGCTTTTGGTCTGAGGACCTTGTTTCCTTCAGGACCTCTGCCTACAGCTAGCCTTCCCAGCTTGCTTAGCATCCCCAGGCTCTCTCTTAAGAGACTCGTAGACACAGTCACCCCATCATTTTCCCCAGAAGTGCCCCCAGTGGTTGCACACCCACATTTCACATTATTCCCCATATGCAACCATTTACATTTAGGAGTTTCTCTCCAAAAACAGTAATGTGGGGTCGTTACAGTATCAAAGAAAATTTCTTTGCATTCCTGGCTTTGAAATTCATCTGACACTCCCAAATAAATCCAAATATTTTTGGATGACATGTTGAATGTATATTTGTGTGGTAGAAGCAGCTGTTAGAACTTGTAGGAATCCACAATCTAGGGTAACTTTAAGATCAATTGATCGTCTGTCTATCCCATATTATCATATGAAAACATCAGGGTAATACACATTGCTTATGGGCATTCAAGACAACATCTGTTGGAAGATTAGATCAATATACAGTTGAATGGGTCTGTTAATGTGATGACAGTGATTACTTGTGATTATTTGCATCTAAATGAAACTGTGTGAGAATGCTGACATATCCCAGTTCTTGTTACTAGATGGTGGTCAAACCATTTGGTGATAAGGAAGTTTGGGGTAGCTAGCAGTTGGGGATTGATTCCTATGAAGGCTTCCTTGCCTTTGATGCTTTGTTTGAAGGTATCACCTCTAAAACTTTGTGTAAGGTCACACCTTTAAGGACTGCCCACTGAATGTCTATAAAACTACAATGTATGTCTCCCTTAGTTAGACTTGATGACTACAGCGCGAAACAGCACGTTCTGATGTTGTAAACTGATGCTCTCATCTGCAGTAAAGAATCCTGCTGAAGATACTTCCAGGTCTCCTGGTCTTCTCTGCAAATTCCCAACAAACTGCATCACAAATGAGGCCCAGATGTAGTTTTGCTGTGTGGTTTACTCATCTTGGAGTTCTGTTCTTTTCGGACATGACAATGGAGCAGAGAAAATGAGCTGTACTGCTGGAAATTTAGCTGTGGCTTGGAAGTTGTTGCTCAGTCTCAGGAACAGTGCAGTGTACTACAGACTCTCCAGAACAAAAAATTAGACCATGAGTTACATTAATAAAGGTGGCAAAATTCTTGAATGACCTGCTTCAGGAAATCTAATTCTGAAATCCATAATCAATTTTCAGTGCTAGATCTGGTGGTTAAGGTTCCTGCATTACTCAACCCCAGAGTCTACGTTGAAAAAATGTCCATTGATAGCATAGGGTAAAGTGTGGCATAGGTGTACTGCCTGTGCTGGATGGTATCCAAGCTGGCTGCTGAAATTTGAACCTTGACCAAAATAGCTCCATTGCAGATTTGTGGTTTCTGTAGATATTTTTCCCTGAAATAAAACTCAGACACACCCAGCTACATCTGTGGGTGAACTACGAGGGATCATATAGGCTTGAAGATAAGAAGATGGTTATGAACAATTTTCTCTTCATGCTGACTGACTCATCTCCCTCCCTCTTTCTTCTCACACTGTCTGTCATGAGCATAGGCTGAAAATCACACATGGTCTTTATGACTGATGGCCCTTTGATCATTCACTCAACTTCACCTCTCCTGATCTCTATCTGCTCCCTTCCCAGCCACCCAGGGAGGAGGCGTGAGGGACAGAGGGAGCTCATTGGAGACCAAACTGAGAATCTACACACCTTGAGACTCTTTCTGAGCTGTAGTAAGTGACCTGTATGTGTCAGGGTGCACATCCTTTGACCAGAGTTTTGAAAACAGATATTTCAAAGCGCTTAGAGAACCAAAAACAGATGCAACACATATTTCTTTTCCAGGTGTATATTTGGTTGGACGTGACATCCAAATCAGCCTTAACACTTGGCAGTTTATTACAGAATTTTATGTTTAATTTTTTTTTCTTTTTGGGAAACATGACCAAATATCTTACAGCTCTCCAGCAAATTAGATGGAATGACACAAGCCAGTTACATTTTGCTTTTTTTAGAATCTCAGGAAATTTCTGTTTTGGTTTCTCAGCAGCCAGACAGTAGGGTGTTTCCTTCACAACATCTGGGAATGTTCAAGATGCATTTCTACGCCAGTGAGAATTCACATAGTGAAAGATCTGAGGAGGAAGAAAGGAGCAGCCAGAAACACTGTTAGTTGTGGTTGGTTCTCTATCTCTGCTGCTTTTCTGGGCATAATGATACTAGTTCCCGAGCTGCAAACTTTGAACCCAGCATTCCCTCTAAACTATCTCATGAATTTCCATTGCTTCCTCACAGGAGATCTCACCCAACCAACCACCACTTCCTATGGTCATGCAGAGGAAGGACTGGTTGCAATGCAGATGCCAGCATGAAAGAGAGCAGCAGAAGCAGCATAGTGCTTAATGCTGTCACCTTACAAACAAAGGACATGGGACTGAATCCAACCTCTTTCTGCAGTACCCTTGATCAAGGTACTTATCCTGAAATACACACACACACACACACACACACACACACACACACACACACACACACACACACACACACATTTTCAGAACCGCTCATCCCATACGGGGTCACGGGGAACCGGAGCCTACCCGGCAACACAGGGCGTAAGGCCGGAGAGGGAGGGGACACACCCAGGATGGGACGCCAGTCCGTCGCAAGGCACCCCAAGCAGGACTCGAACCCCGGACCCACCAGAGAGCAGGACCCGGTCCAGCCCACCGCGCCACCGCGCCCCCGCGCCCCCGCGATCTAAACACAATATTTAAAATGTAACTAGTTACATTGGGTTTTTCTCCACATTTTGCCCCTCTGTATGTTAACAGCATCGGGTGGGTGAGGGCAAGTCCTGGACTTGGAGCCCGTTTTCCAGTAATAGTGGTGTGAAGGGTAACTGTGCCTTTATTCAGATTAATAACATGTCAAAGTTTTTTCTTCATCTGTCCTGATATGCCCTTTTGAAGCTGAAGTAATTTTTGCCTTTACAACTTTGCTCTGCCTCCAGGCAATCCACTGTTAATCACCAGGTGGACATGAGAAGGGCAAAAGAGAAAGCCCCTGGTGGATTAAAAGAAACACTGGTTGAAAAACACTTGCTTTTTCTCCACTTTTGGCCACAGATAAGCAGCACAAGAATAATGAATACATGGCTCGGATTCATTGCGTGTTAGTTTGGGTCTCTTCACTGTTGCTTATTTTCTTTTCCTGAAGGTCGGTGTCTCTCTGATAGGAAGGAATTTCTCAGAGTCATATCCTTCTGTTAGGAAAACAGTTTTTTCTGTTATTTTCCATAAAGCAAAACACAGCTCAACAACTTAAAATGTACTTTTAACTTCTTCTGAGTAGCACAGCTGCTTCCAATCTGAAATCTGAACTTTCTGAATGCCCCTTGTTGCATAATGGCCTTGATCAAGGTACTTATACTGAACTGATACAGCGAAAATTACCTTAAATGGATAAATCAATGTAGAGTTACGTAACACAGGAAGGCACCTTTCATAAAGGTGTTAATTTAATAAAAGTTAAGAGTATCCTAAAATGTTAAATCTGTCACTACCACTCTCCACACCCTGGTCCAGGTCATGATGATGTCCTGCCTGGACTACTGCAACTCCCCCCTGTCTGCTGTTCTGGCTACCTGCATTAAACCTCTCCAGCTCATACAAAATACACACACACACATTTTCAGAACCGCTTGTCCCATACGGGGTCACGGAGCCTACCCGGTAACACAGGGCGTAAGGCCGGAGGGGGAGGGGACACACCCAGGACGGGACGCCAGTCCGTCGCAAGGCACCCCAAGCGGGACTCGAACAACAGACCCACTGAAGAGCAGGACCCGGTCCAACCCACTGCGCCACTGCGCCACCGCGCCCCCCTTCATACAAAATACTGCTGGTATGAATTGTCTTTGACCTTTCAAAGTGTCCCCATGTATTTCTAAAACTGTTCAATTCCAAAAATTCCTTAAAATTAAGATTTCCAAGCATTCCTTTTGCAAAAAGTTACAGTATTACAATAAGAGCTTTGTATGTTGTTAAAGAAAGAAAGTATACACACACACACACAGAGTCTTAAACCGTCAAGTCGATTCCAAAAGCTCAAAAATGGGGGAAAAGCAATATTGTAAAACAAACAATTCAGTTTATTGAGAATGACAAGGGATCTTTATACCGTTCAATAAATCACATTTCTTAACTTGCACTTCTGGAAACATATACCCATTAGAATTGTATACATACATACTGAATACCTCATCATAGACATGTGTCGTTTAACCTTTTCAGGCCAGTATTAATACTGACAGTTGAAAAATAATTACTATCTAATGCTAATTTCCAATGGCTGCCTGGAAAGGGTTAATAAGGAATATTTAAAGAGATAAGTCAAAAATTTTGCAGTATCTCTAAGTACTGAATATATAGCACAGTTTCCATAAGAACAGGACCTTGATTTGACCAGCAAACCTGCTGAGTCAAATACCTACAATCAATGGAAGATCATGTACAAGGTCAATGTCAAAATTATTGCCTGTTCTTATCAACAGCGTGCTACAGATGCATACGCTTGAAACAGAATTACAAAGCAAGAACAATATAGGTGTCAGGGAGGAACACTGGGTACAGGCAAGTGGAGGACCCCAGCGCAGGTGAGTCTTTATTCAGGTAATCAGGTTCCGGGAACAAGGTGAACTCAAGATCAGGGACAGGCAAAGGTCTGAGACACGCAAACATCATAAATGGGGCAATCTAAGTCGTGGTCAAGGAAAAACAAGCAAACGGCCAGGAACCTGGCAAGGCCACTGATCCTGCAAAGCACGAGGCAATTGCAAGAATCCACATCTGTGTGTGGATGCAGACCTCCTTTTATCCTGCGTCCCCTTGATTGTCGGCAGGTGTTGCTGCTTTGCTCATTGTTGGGGGCCTGACAATAGGTTTGATATAAGAGCTCTTCAGACTAGCGCCTCTTTTTATGTAAGTTCACCGCTTTTGGAAAATACTTGTTCGCTCAGGACGGATGTTTCTATTACAGACCGAATGACTCTCCCTCTTCATGTTCAACCTAGTAGCGATTTGACGAAACGTCCTCTATCTGTCTGAATTATACTGACGCCGACACTAAGATTTTAGTGAGTGGTTTTGTGAAACTCTCCGAATGACTTGGTATGGACTGCAGATTTTTGTAAATCTGTTTTAAGATGATTAAGATTATGAATGTTAAACTAGAAATGTATGTAACGACATAACTTGGAGAGCTGGCTGTTTTAGCTGGAAAGGGTGGAAAGACTTAAGAATTGGTTGCTGTCTCCCTCTCCTGGAAGCAATATGAATTACTTTTTTTTTACATTTTCTATCTTTGCGCCAACCTTAAAAATGACAGAAAACAGAAATAAGCTGTCTACTCTGATTCCTCTTTAATACTCACCGTTGACTCTTTTTACACATAATAAAAACCAACATTTCTCATCTCCTTACTGATTGTAAACACTTAGGAACAGCAGACGTGTGCTGTAAACAGTGCAAGTGTGAGCATAACATATCCAAAACTTCTGATTTGTTTGTGTTTGCTTTACTGCCAACAAATGCCTGGAGATGGAAACACCAATGATGTTTGCTGGGCAATAAACTAATTACAAAACAGACAAGTGAAGAAAATCCGATTAAACATTGTTAACTTGACCATTTGCAACGCGAGGGGCCAGGGTAATTCTAAATGACTAGATAAACCAAGTTTTTGGAAACACACACAGGCCATTTTAATTTTTTTTTCATGGGGAAGGAAATGACTGTATGTTTACAGCATGAATTACAGAGATCAGCGAGTAGTTAGTGCTTCAGGCCTTTCCGTTCCATTAGAATGTTGCTGGATTAATTTCACTTACCTGGAATTATTTCAGCAAAATACACAACTGTATAAGTGGGATATCAGTGTCAGCCAAAAAAACAAATAATCATAGAAATAATAATGCACAGGACCACACTGTACTGTACAGATAAAGGACACACAGGTGAAATGTCTCTGTGTGAGCAGCAGGCATGCAAGGTGCACAGAAACACCCTGCAGTGCAATAAATGGCATCGGAGAACAACATGATGAACTTTTGAGCCAGGAAGCCAACGGGCCTGGGTTTGACTGCACCAGGCTCATTGCTAGCCCTTCCTGATGGCCTACAGGGAGGAAGAAGGAACATGTTAACACACAGTGGTCAGCACTATTGCTGGGCTCGCTTCATTGCAAGCAATTTATTTGAACATCAGCACTAGAGAAATAATGCTTTTGGTCTGAGGACCTTGTTTCCTTCAGGACCTCTGCCTACAGCTAGCCTTCCCAGCTTGCTTAGCATCCCCAGGCTCTCTCTTAAGAGACTCGTAGACACAGTCACCCCATCATTTTCCCCAGAAGTGCCCCCAGTGGTTGCACACCCACATTTCACATTATTCCCCATATGCAACCATTTACATTTAGGAGTTTCTCTCCAAAAACAGTAATGTGGGGTCGTTACAGTATCAAAGAAAATTTCTTTGCATTCCTGGCTTTGAAATTCATCTGACACTCCCAAATAAATCCAAATATTTTTGGATGACATGTTGAATGTATATTTGTGTGGTAGAAGCAGCTGTTAGAACTTGTAGGAATCCACAATCTAGGGTAACTTTAAGATCAATTGATCGTCTGTCTATCCCATATTATCATATGAAAACATCAGGGTAATACACATTGCTTATGGGCATTCAAGACAACATCTGTTGGAAGATTAGATCAATATACAGTTGAATGGGTCTGTTAATGTGATGACAGTGATTACTTGTGATTATTTGCATCTAAATGAAACTGTGTGAGAATGCTGACATATCCCAGTTCTTGTTACTAGATGGTGGTCAAACCATTTGGTGATAAGGAAGTTTGGGGTAGCTAGCAGTTGGGGATTGATTCCTATGAAGGCTTCCTTGCCTTTGATGCTTTGTTTGAAGGTATCACCTCTAAAACTTTGTGTAAGGTCACACCTTTAAGGACTGCCCACTGAATGACAGGGGAAGGTCATTCCACCACAACGGACCCAGAACCGAGAACCTCCGAGCTTTACCTTTCGTGTGCGGGACCACCAAGTGAGCAGAAGTAGACGAGCGAAGGGGCCTGGCTGGGGTGTAGCTGTTGATTAAGTCTTGTAAATAGCTGGGAGCAGTTCTATTGATGCATTTGTACACAGTAACCAGGGTTTTGAATTTTCTACTCTCCTCTCTTAACCAGCTTGGGATCAAAGGTGCAGCACTAAGATGGTTTGAGTCCTACCTCTGACAGATCCTATCAAGTGTTCTGGCGGAGCTCTCGTTCTCCTCCTCTGCCTCTCTCAACCGGTGTTCCACAGGGCTTGGTATTGGGTCCTCTTCTTTTATCCATCTACACCTTCTCCCTCAGTCCGGTCATAGCCTCCCATGGATTCAAATATTGCTGCTATGCTGATGATACCCAGCTCTTCCTCTCCTTTTCACCTGGTGCGTTACATATATTCATTTAGCAGACGCTTTCGTCCAAAGCGACATACATCTTAGCACAGGTACAATTTATGCATTACCTTAAGAGAAAGAGACATACCTGCAGACATGTGACTCAAGTAAACCTAGTTTGTTACCTACCACTTGCTGCACCGAGGTTCATCGTTCAAGTAGGTGTATAAAACACAGGATTGACAAATCCTGATACCCTCCTACCATTTTTTTAAAAAAAAATTATATTAAGATAGACAAGCAAGCAAATACAATGCCGAAGTAGTGGCTGATAAAAGGCTTTATCTGTTGATGCATTTGTAGACAATAACCAGGGTCTTGAATTTGATTCAGGCAGCTATAGGAAGCCAGTGCAGAGTAATGAGAAGAAGAGATACGTGGGAACGCTTTGGCAAATCAAACACAACTCATGCAGCAGCATTTTGTTGAAGCTGCAGAGGTTTGATGGCAGTAGCAGGAAGGCCACATGGGAGAGAGTTGCAGTAGTCCAGACAGGAAGTCATCATTGCCTGGACAAGTAGTTGGACAGAGTCAATTGTGAGGTAGGGATGGATCCTACGAATATTATGCAGGATGTATCTGCAGGACCGGGTTGTGGCTTTGATGTGCTGAGAGAAAGACAGACTCGAGTCTATTGTTACTCCTAGACTCTTAGCCAAGGAGATAGGCGAGGTGAGTGAGTTGTCCAGTTTGATCGATAGATTGTGATAGGAGGATGGGCCAGCTGGGAGGTAAAGAATCTCTGTTTGAGGAAGGTTGAGTTGGAGGTGGTGATCAGGCATCCATGAAGAGATGTCAGACAGGCAGGCAGCAATGCGTGCGGAGATGTCTGACGCACCAGGTGAAAAGGAGAGGAAGAACTGAGTATCATCAGCATAGCAGTGGTATTTGAATCCATGGCTACGACTGGACCAAGGGAGGAGCTGTAGATCGAGAAAAGAAGAGGACCCAATACCAAGCCCTGTGGGACCCTGGTTGAGAGAGGCAGAGGAGAAGAATGAGAGCTCTGCCAGACCACTTGATATGATCTGTCAGATAAGTAGGACTCAAACCATCTTAGTGCCACACCTTTGATCCCAAGCTGGTTAAGAGAGGAGAGAGTAGAATCCAGTGGTTGACTGTGTCAAATGCCGCAGACAGATCGAGGAGGATGAGGACCGAGGAGAGGGAGGCAGCTCTAGCGGCTTGGAGAGCATCAGACACCACCAGAAGGGCCATCTCAGTGGAGTGACTAATTTTGAAACCAGACTGATAACCATCGAGGAGATGGTTCTGGGTGAGGAAATCAGACAGGCGATCACAGGCTACCCACTGTAGGATTTTAGACAGGAAGGAGAGGAGAGAGACCGGTCTGTAATTTTCAACCAGATTGGGATCCAGAGAGAGTGTTTTTTAACAGAGGTGAAATTAGAGCGGTTTTGAAGGCAGCTGGGAAACAGCCAGAGGAGAGCGAGGAGTTGATGATCTTAGAGATGAAGGTGGAGTATCGTAAAAAAGATTTGCTCAGGGCAAACTGCATCATGCCAGCATAAGGTGTATTGAAATTATACAAGCTTCCAAATGCAAGAGTGTTCACAAGAGCAGGAGCTTGAAATGGATTTGTTTTTAATGCAGACTGTATATGGAGAGCAGCTATAAAACAACATCATGGACCTCATGTTGAGAAAATGATGGCTCAAAGTTCCTTTTGGGGTATCAATCACAGCAGAAGCTCATCAGCACAAGCAAGACGAGATACTGGCCACCTGCAGCAGGACAGAACCAATAGTTGCAACGTCCACGTCCATGCCCACACCACAACCAACAGCACCCGACGCCAATGAAGCACCGGACGGCAATCAGAGCATTCGCCTTTAAAAGACCCTCCTCAGCCCCTTCACTCTCACAGAATGTCCCTGAGACAACTGTTCCCCTTTTTCGCTCATGTCCCGACCTCCTTCAGTCCTAGCACCAGTTCTTCGTTTCCTGGCTTCAGACCATTCGCATCGTCTCCTGACTACATCCACGGATCCTTGCTCGCATTCTCACCGCTGATCGACCAACTCATCGCCCTTCCATGACAGCAAGAACTGACCAAACCCCTTGGTTACTGCCGAACGATCCCGCACTTGGGTCCAGCCATCCCCGCATCTTTTGTTCTGCGTGACAATAGTGAAGGGTTAGCTGTAGGGAAAAATGAACCATGACCACTAACTGCTGCCCTAAATTGTTAGCCCCTGTAGTTTTTTTATTGCAATTTTAGTTAAATTATAAGCACTAAATGCTGACCTGGTGATAAAAGAAACCCACTTGGCAACATCTTACTTGTGCCACTTCAGGCACACACAAAAAGTTATTTAAAAATATTTCAGTTTTTGCTCAACCGTGGTCTGTTTGTTCACAGCAAAAAAACTGGTTATCAAACATTAAAAAGCTGGTTTGTTAATCTCTAGGTGTCGTGCCCTCTGGCTCGGCGCAAAGAGAAACACCTGCTGCGGATCAGGGGACCAGAACATAAAAGGGAGGCGCGGTGCGAAGTCAAACAGAAAACCACGTTCAGCCTTACTACTCGCTTGCATCTCTCTAAGACTTCTGTTCTTCTCCTGACCTTCCTGTCCTTGTTTCCACTCCTCGCCCTTTCTCCTGTACATTTACATTTACATTTATTCATTTAGCAGAAGCTTTTGTCCAAAGCAATGTACATCTCAGTAAAAGTACAATTTATGCATTACATTGAGAGAAGCAGACATAGCTACGCACATGAAAATCTCAAGCAAACCTAGTTTGTTCCCCACCACTTGCTGCACCGAGGTTCATTGTTCAAGTAGGTGCATAAAACACAGGATAGACAAATCCCGATATTCACACCAATTTTTTATTAATTTATTTTTTAACTTTTTTTTTAAATTAAATATTATAAGATACACAAATGAGCAGTACAATACCAGAGTAATGGCTGAATGAAGGTTGTATCTGGGGATGCTTCTGGAGTTACGATGCGTGAACAGCTACACCCTGTATGAGCTGGAGAGATCTTAGGTGAAGTGGATCTGGAAAAGGTGGGTTGTACCCTGTTTCCCTCCTCATGTCCCTTACCTTTTAGCTTATGCTTTGACTTACTGTTTTGGATTCTCCTGTTAATGATGATTGCTCCTCGGTGACCCCCGCTTGTATTCCTGGCCATACACACATCATCTGAAACTGCTTGTCCTATATGGGGTCATGGGGCCTAACCCAGCAACACAGGGCATAGGGCCAGAGACACATCCAGGCTGGGATGCCAGTCCGTCCCAGGGCACCCCCAGCAGGACTCAAACTCCAGATCCACTGCAGAGCAGGACCCAGTCAAACCCACTATGCCACCACACTCCCCATGTTCCTCACCACAACTTTTGGATTGCCCCCGTTCAAGGACACCTCAACTCTGCACTTGGGTCTGACGACTCACTTCCCAGTTCGAAACATGACAGATGGCTCCGCCTCAAACACAGACCCAGCAGAGCATGCGCACTACCAGCGTGCGCTTCCCTCGCAGACAGAGCTGCTGGGAGCACACGAACAGGCTCTCAGCCGCCTGACCTGCGATTTCCAGGACCTGGTGAACGCACTGCAGATACAGGGGCGGATTGCAAGAGCCAGCCCGGCCCCAGAGGACCAGAACCCCGCAGCAGCCATCGCACCAGCACCACCTCCCGAACATGAGCCCTGCCTGGCCACCCGGGCGAGGTATGATGGCACCCCATCCTGATGTGCGGGCTGTCTTCGGCAGCCTGCCACAGGTGTACCACTCAGACCGGAGCCATGTGGCCTTCCTGATCTCCCTCCTGATGGGCCGGGATCTGGACTGGGCCACCGCTGCCAGAGGGAGCTGTTTCCAGGACTCTTACAAGGACTTCAAAGCCCACTTCCAGGCAGTGTTTGGGCTCCCGAACTGCGACCAGGTTGCCAGCGAGCACCTACTGGACCTGGAGCAAGGCGACTACTCGGCCGCCGACTATGCGGCGGAATTTAGGACTGCCCAGCTCGCCTGCTTTTGGCGCAGACTGAACCCCAGGTTATAAAAGAAGCTCGCGTTCTGGGGAAAGAGGTGGATGCTGGACCAGTTTATCAAGACTGCCGTCACACTTGACAACCTCACCCAGGACCGCGAGCCCCACCTGAGACGCGTTCTGGTGACATGTTCCCCATCGCGGAAAAAACCTCGACCCACGCAGCCGGGGCATGGCCGCCTCACTGCAGAAGAATGGCAGCGAAGACTCTTGAAGCCGCTTGTGTCTTTACTGCGGAAACCCAGGGCACCTCCTGATTGATTGCCCAATCTGCCCCAGGCCCCAGGTTAGTGGTGTGCTTCAATGTAACCGTCTCACTGTTCTTGTGGTTATATCCTGGGGGAAGCACTCGGTGGAGACCCAAGCATTGGTGGACTCTGGGGCGGGCGGGCGTTTCATGGACACAGGGTTCGCGACAACACATTGCGTGCCCACGGGCCCATGCAAGACCCGGATGAGGGTGAGTGCACTGGATGGACAGCCCCTGGGCTGAGGATTTGTCAACTCCCATACTGAATCCCTCCACCTGGGGGTAGTGACCTGCCACAAGGAGAGGTTGTAGTTTTGCCTTATCGTGGGTCCCGAGACCAGGTGATCCTCGAGTTTCCCTGGCTGGCCCTGCATGACCCAGTCTTCCAGTGGGGGACGGAAGAATTGGTGTCCTAGGGCCTGCAGTGCAAGAGGACCTGTTTGAGGCTGCCATGCAGGGCCACTTCGGTCGAGTGTTCTGACTCTCCCCCGCAGGTACCTATACCCCCTGAATATCAAGACCTGACTGAAATTTTCAGTAAGGTGCAGGCAGTGGTGCTCCCTCCACATCGGCCCTAGGATTGTGTCTTAGACCTTCTCCCAGGACCAACACCTCCTCGGGGGCGGGTATACCCGCTTTCCATACCCGAACAACAGGCGATGCAACAGTACATCTCGGAAGCCCTTGTGGCTGGGATCATTCACCCGTCCACCTCACCGGCAGCCACTGGGTTCTTTTTTATCGAGAAGAAAGACGGGGGCCTCCGCCCCTGTATAGATTACCGTGTTTTGAACCGCATAACCGTGAAATACTCTCATCCCTTGCCCCTCATCACAGCCACCCTGGAACATGTCCACTGAGCACAGTGGTTCACCAAGTTGGACCTATGCAGTGCCTACAACCTGGTAAAAATCCGCAAGGGGGATGAGTGGAAGATGGCTTTTAGCACTACCCTGGGCCACTATGAATACCTATGTAAGAAAGAACTGCCGGCACAGTCACCAGGGTTGCTAGAGAGGGCTGGGTTTAGTCAACATTCTGAGGGTCAACAGACAAAAGGGGAGGGGGGGGAAACGGGGCTACAGAGAATTGCTATTTCATGGGGGTGATCGGGGTCATGCTCTCTCTCTCTCTCTCTCTCTCGCTCTCTCTCTCTCTCTCTCTCTCTCTCTCTCTCTCTCTCTCTCTCTCTCACGTCTCGGGTCGTCTCTGGTGTCAGCTCCTTAGTCACTCTCTCTCCTCACTGGTCGAGGCAGGAAAAGAAATAGAGGCATTGATTAAGTTCAGCTGCTGTCGTTCCATCCCCGACTCCACCCCCCCTTCAGACTGCCCTGGCATGCTACAACCTAGTTATGCCTTTCGGTCTTGCTAATGCTCCAAGTGTCTTCCAGGCATTTGTGAACCACATCCTTGGGGACCTCGTCAATCACGGGGTGTTGGTGTATCTTGACGACATTCTTATCTATTCCCCATCTCAAGAACAGCATGTGGCCCTGGTCCGACAGGTTCTACAGTGACTGTTGCAACATCGTCTCTTTGTCAAGGGGGAGAAGTGCCAATTCCACCAGGCGCAGGTATCCTTCCTGGGATTCGTCCTCAGCAAAGAGGGAGTGGCTATGGACCCAGAGAAGGTAAGGGCTGTTCCCCAATGGCAGCGGCTAACCACTGTAAAGGCCCTACAGAGCTTCCTTGGGTTTGCCAATTTTTACTGCTGGTTCATTCACCCCTTTAGTACTCTGGCTGCCCCTTTGACTGCGCTAACCTCTACCAAGAAAGCCAGGCTCCCCTGGAGAGAGGAGGCACATCGCACCTTCAAGGCCCTCAAGACCCGGTTCATGACGGCTCCGATCCTGTGCCATCCAGATCCGGAAGCGCCGTTTGTGGTGGAAGTAGATGCCTCGGAAACCGGGGTCAGAGATGTACTGTCCCAACACCAGGGGGATCCACCTAAGTTGCACCCTTGCGTCTTCTTCTCGAAGAAGATGTCCCAGGCCAAGAGAAACTATGACATTGGGAATAGAGAACTTCTGGCTGTAAAACTGGCCCTCGAGGAGTGGAGGCACTGGCTCGAGGGCACGCAACATACCTGCAGACAGCGAGACGCCTCAACCCTCAACAAACCAGGTAGGCTCTCTTTTTAACCTGTTTCAATTTCATCGTCACGTATCGGCCTGACAGTAAAAATACCAAGGCTGATGCCCTCTCGTGCATGCACGAACGGGAGCCAATCAAACAGGACCCGAAGTTCATCCTTCCTCTGACCTGCTTCGTGGCTCCGGTACAGTGGAAGTTCTGCCGAGAGCTCGCTCAGGCCCAAGCTACAGAACCAGAACCCTGAGGTAAACCCGTGGGGAAACAGCACCTACCCCCAGTATGCGAGCGACCATCCTGCAGTGGGCTCATGACCATCCCACAGCAGGGCACCCTGGGTATAGCAAAACCCAAGCCCTCCTCCAGAAGCACTTTTGGTGGCCATCTCTACCCAAAGACCCCCAGGACTGTGTCCAGGAGTGCCGGGTATGCGTCCAAGCCAAGCCGTCAACCCAGAAGCCGACCAGGCTACTGGAACCCCTGCCAGTGCCCAACCATCCCTGGTCCCACATCGCTTTGGACTTCCTAGTGGACCTTCCTGCCTCGGATGGTAAGACCACTGTAACGACCATTGTGGATAGGTTTTCCAAGGCTTGCTGTCTGGTACCCCTCCCCAGGCTCCCAATAGCACTAGAAACTGTGGAGCTCTTATTTTTCGATGTGTTTCGCCTCTTTGGGTTCCCTGAAAACATAGTGTCTGACCGGGGGCCACAGTTCACCTCCCAGCTACGAAAAGCGTTCTGGCAGAAGCTGGGAGTATCCATGAACCTAATGTCGGGGTACCATCTGCAGGCGAATGGGCAAGTGAAACAGCTCCAACAGGATATCAGCAGGTTCTTGCGAAGCTACTGCACAGAGAAGCCACAGTAGTAGGTGAGATTTTTACCACGGTCCGAATGTGCACATAACACCCTGCCTCATGTGTTCACTGGCTGTTCCCCATTTCAGTGCGTGTTAGGGTACCAGCCCCTGCTGTTTCCATGACAACCCGGCTCTAGCGATGTACCGGTCGTTCTCCTGTTAACAACGATCCCTCCTCGGTGACCCCCGCCTGTATTCCTGACCACAACTTGACCCCAATCAAGGATGCCTCAGCTCTGCACTTGGGTCTGACGACTCACTTCCCAGTTGGAAACATGACACTAGGATCAAAAGGGCACAGCATACATACAGTACTTGTATGCTGACAGGGTGGTTGTGCTGATTAATTTCAAGAGCATAACAAAAATGAAATTTAATAATAACATATTTCCCAACAGTTGCCTTTACTATACAGTTGTGCTATGGAAGTTAGAGCTAGAATTTGCATAACATGGACATTTCTGACAAGCTTTCATTCTAGGAAATTTAATATTTGCATGGCACAATGAATTTGAACATATACTAAAATGTGTTACAAGTGGTTGTCTCTGCATTGCACTCTTCAAATGAAACAAGAAGCACTAATCTCGCTCTAATAAGGCACTTACTTTAGCATTAAAACTGACTTTAGTTATTCTCAGTGCATTTTCCTTCAAATGTTTTTTTGAGGGGGGGTGCGGTGGCGCAGTGGGTTGGGCCACAGTCCTGCTGTCTGGTGGGTCTGGTGGGTCTGGGGTTCGAGTTCCGCTTGGGGTACCTTGCGACGGACTGGCGTCCCGTCCTGGGTGTGTCCCCTCCCCCTCCGGCCTTACACCCTGTGTTGCCGGGTAGGCTCCGGTTCCCCGTAGCCCCGTATGGGATGAGCGGCTCTGAAAATGTGTGTGTGTGTGTGTGTGTGTGTGTGTTTCTTTGAGGTCACTTGCAATTAATAAATTCTCAGCAATCAGTGAAAAAGCTACATGGACATCTTTTACCATACAAAACACAAAATATCTATTTCACATGTTTATTGTGCTTTGAAAGATTTTGCATAATGGGAAATGGCCTAAACAAAGTTTGCATGTGGCACTAAAGAAAATAATGATCACAAATTAATCCATATTCAACATGAGTTCTGGCATTGTCTTTAGAATTAGAACCTCAACCTGTATCTGAACTGGACATTTCTTGTTGGGTGCATGGATCCGAACCCCCAGCGCCTGCAATTAATCGATGGAATCTTCTCTTCTGGATCCGTCAGCTCAAACTCAAAGTATGACAGCATGAGAAACACAAACTGCTTCACCTCACCGGTGGCAAAGAAGCGGCCTGGACACATGGACACCCCGGCACCCCAGGGCATGCTGTAGTACTTCACCTTCTTGCCATTCTTATAGAAGTCTGTTTTCCTGGTCCCTTCTGGTGTGAGGAAGCGGTCGTACTTGAAAGTGAGTGGATCAGGGTGGACATCTGGGTCAATATGGACAGCGACATAGGGGAAAAGGGAGACGCGGTCACCCTGGCGGACTTTGTACTCGCGTCCATCAGCCATCTTCAAGATCATGTCCTCCACAACGGCTCTAGTAAGAACTGGGGCAGTTGTCAGTCTCAAGGTTTCCTCAACAACACCGTCAAGGACAGGGGTCTGGAGCAGCATGTCACGAGTCAGGTTAATGAGGGGGCCTCCTGGCTTCACCGTCTGCTCTGTGGCCCTCAGCACCTCCTCCACCTCCTTCTGGACAGCTCTCATAGCTTCTGGGTGCTTCATGAGGTACAGAAGAAGCCAGAAGGCTGTAGGGCCTGTATTACTCTGTGAGGCCCAGAGCAGTAGGAACATGAACCGGTCCTGCATGGACTTCTCCACTCCATTCTCTTCCCTGAACTGCTGATGTTCCAAAATCCATCCACTGACGTTCTCTCTTTTATTAACGTTCTCAACAGAAAATTTGTCCCAGAACAACCTCTTCAGCCTCTCAGCTTCCATCTTCTCTCTTGGGGGTAAGACCCCATAGGCCAAATCAGGGAAAAGCTTGTCATACTTCTGGAACTTATAGAAGAGCTCATTGGAGGTCACCCTGTCAAGCTCTTCAGCTTTCTCTGGACTTTTTGAGGAGCAAGCAACCTCGTTGCCGAAGAGAGTCAAGTAACCAGCCCGGAACAAAATGTTGTAGCAGTAGTTGAACAGTGCCTCTTCCTTCCAGGTCTTCTGGTTGTCACCCTGGCCCAAGCTGTATAGCATCAAGTTCTGCAGGTTTCCCATCATAGCCTGAGTCATGACCACCAGGCCGTCTCCCATCAGATGCTTGTTGCTGGACAGCTGCATGTGCTTATGTTCATTCTCCATGGCCATGTAGCCAAACACCCTCGCCACCAGCTGCTCTGCAAACTTGAAAAAGTCCAGTTTTCCTCTGGACTCCTTAACTACTGCTCCAAAGGACAGGGGGTCCATGATGAATGTGAAGTAAAAGCCTCCCAGCTGCACAGTGAAAATGTCCCCATGTTTCTTTTTCATCCTCTGGAGAAACTTGGAGGTGTCCCTCCGGAATTCCAGCACATGTCCGAGCCAAGGCATGGGCCCTTTGTCCAGCGGCGGCTCTCCGGGGCGACGCCTGCGAAAGGCCCCCAGGAGGTACAGTCCCCCAAGCAAGCATGCCAAGATGGCAAGAAGGACTGGCAACAGAACGTGCATCTTCCTTCACCTTGTGTCACCAATACCACTCCAGTTCAAATTTCTCCTGTTTATTTAACAACTTTACTCCACCTGCTTGGCATGAAACGCTCCAATAGTGCGGAGATGATTTGTAACAGATTAAAAATTATCCTGTGAAACCAACCCACAGCCCTCCCCTCTGAGAGTTTTCTGTTTTTCATGGTTTTAACATAACAGCTATCAGAGGACTCTGCACAGCATCTCCCAATAAAAGGACATTTCCAAGTTACTGGTCATATCTGTAGCTAATAAGTAACTTGGAAATGCTGAAATATCTATGATGCCCTGGGAGAACCCCCTGCTCAGCGCCCCCCTTCTCCCCCCAAAAAAACCTCTCTCGCTCGCTCCCCCTCCCCTCCTGCTCTCCTTGCAGATGTTACCTCAGGTGTTGCAATTGGATGCCCTGAGGTGATGTCAACTAACCCTGCCCGTCCTTCTTGTATTTCTTATTAAGAGTACAGGTGTGTGTTCGACTATGTTCCTGTGCTGCACAATCAGAGCCGCGTATGATATAAAACTACTACAAGAGCGATTCGAAAGCATATGGAGGTGCAGTCTGCTTGTGAGACGCTCCCGCAGAACTTTGATGTCATACGCCGAACGGTCTGCGCAGACGTGACGTCCAAATAAGCAGTAAAAACCTGATCGCACATTCTTTTCTTTTTTTTTTTTTTCCCCTGGGCACCCCGTGCTGCCCCCGGTAAGATGCTGCCCTGGGCGTTTGCCCATGTCGCCCATGCCTAAATCCGCCACTGAAGGTTGGAGAATATAATATGAATGCATATAGCATGGTGCATGTTACTTTCACACTACAAAATGGTTTACAGTTTACAGCCCATGTCCTGTGAATTTATTGTCCTGTGTATCTACTGTTCTGTTCTGTATATTTATTGTCTTGCACTTGTTTCACACTGCTGTGAATTTGCTCTTTATGTAGTCTTGTGTACTGTTCTGACTTGCCTTGACTTGACTTGGGAAGAGCCATCTCGGTGTGGATTTGTTAGCACAAAATGAGCTAAAGAGGAAACAATTTAACATGCTATGTAATATTCCCCATTTTACTCTTATTCTCAGTGAGTACATGCAATGATCTGAGCTCTGTGTTTTGCAGGTTTTACCAGAAGCAGTGATGCCATCTGACAGTAATGTGTGTGAGCTGGCTCTGGGGCAGCAGGCCAGTGCGTAGTAGAGACATATGAATTTCTTGTGTAGCATGAGCTGAGATAAACCAGGCCCATTACTACATCCCTGTACTCTCCCTTTCAGCCTAACGGGAACTCATGCATTACAGTGATAGTTGCATTTATGTAGTCCAGGTTCCGGCTGGGCAAGGCCATTAATTTTACTAAAGTTCTTGGGCAACTTGCTCATGACTGTTACAGTAGGGCTCTTCCTCAGTCAGCCTCCATGTTTGTGCCAGGTGTACATTTCTTTTCCAGGTGTATATTTGGTTGGACGTGACATCCAAATCAGCCTTAACACTTGGCAGTTTATTACAGAATTTTATGTTTAATTTTTTTTTCTTTTTGGGAAACATGACCAAATATCTTACAGCTCTCCAGCAAATTAGATGGAATGACACAAGCCAGTTACATTTTGCTTTTTTTAGAATCTCAGGAAATTTCTGTTTTGGTTTCTCAGCAGCCAGACAGTAGGGTGTTTCCTTCACAACATCTGGGAATGTTCAAGATGCATTTCTACGCCAGTGAGAATTCACATAGTGAAAGATCTGAGGAGGAAGAAAGGAGCAGCCAGAAACACTGTTAGTTGTGGTTGGTTCTCTATCTCTGCTGCTTTTCTGGGCATAATGATACTAGTTCCCGAGCTGCAAACTTTGAACCCAGCATTCCCTCTAAACTATCTCATGAATTTCCATTGCTTCCTCACAGGAGATCTCACCCAACCAACCACCACTTCCTATGGTCATGCAGAGGAAGGACTGGTTGCAATGCAGATGCCAGCATGAAAGAGAGCAGCAGAAGCAGCATAGTGCTTAATGCTGTCACCTTACAAACAAAGGACATGGGACTGAATCCAACCTCTTTCTGCAGTACCCTTGATCAAGGTACTTATCCTGAAATACACACACACACACACACACACACACACACACACACACATTTTCAGAACCGCTCATCCCATACGGGGTCACGGGGAACCGGAGCCTACCCGGCAACACAGGGCGTAAGGCCAGAAGGGGAGGGGACACACCCAGGATGGGACGCCAGTCCGTCGCAAGGCACCCCAAGCAGGACTCGAACCCCGGACCCACCAGAGAGCAGGACCCGGTCCAGCCCACCGCGCCACCGCGCCCCCGCGATCTAAACACACACACACACACACACACACACATTTTCAGAACCGCTTGTCCCATACAGGGTCGTGGGGAACCGGAGCCTACCCGGCAACACAGGGCGTAAGGCCAGAAGGGGAGGGGACACACCCAGGATGGGACGCCAGTCCGTCGCAAGGCACCCCAAGCAGGACTCGAACCCCGGACCCACCAGAGAGCAGGACCCGGTCCAGCCCACCGCGCCACCGCGCCCCCGCGATCTAAACACACACACACACACACACATTTTCAGAACCGCTCATCCCATACGGGGTCACGGGGAACCGGAGCCTACCCGGCAACACAGGGCGTAAGGCCGGAGAGGGAGGGGACACACCCAGGATGGGACGCCAGTCCGTCGCAAGGCACCCCAAGCAGGACTCGAACCCCGGACCCACCAGAGAGCAGGACCCGGTCCAGCCCACCGCGCCACCGCGCCCCCGCGATCTAAACACAATATTTAAAATGTAACTAGTTACATTGGGTTTTTCTCCACATTTTGCCCCTCTGTATGTTAACAGCATCGGGTGGGTGAGGGCAAGTCCTGGACTTGGAGCCCGTTTTCCAGTAATAGTGGTGTGAAGGGTAACTGTGCCTTTATTCAGATTAATAACATGTCAAAGTTTTTTCTTCATCTGTCCTGATATGCCCTTTTGAAGCTGAAGTAATTTTTGCCTTTACAACTTTGCTCTGCCTCCAGGCAATCCACTGTTAATCACCAGGTGGACATGAGAAGGGCAAAAGAGAAAGCCCCTGGTGGATTGAAAGAAACACTGGTTGAAAAACACTTGCTTTTTCTCCACTTTTGGCCACAGATAAGCAGCACAAGAATAATGAATACATGGCTCGGATTCATTGCGTGTTAGTTTGGGTCTCTTCACTGTTGCTTATTTTCTTTTCCTGAAGGTCGGTGTCTCTCTGATAGGAAGGAATTTCTCAGAGTCATATCCTTCTGTTAGGAAAACAGTTTTTTCTGTTATTTTCCATAAAGCAAAACACAGCTCAACAACTTAAAATGTACTTTTAACTTCTTCTGAGTAGCACAGCTGCTTCCAATCTGAAATCTGAACTTTCTGAATGCCCCTTGTTGCATAATGGCCTTGATCAAGGTACTTATACTGAACTGATACAGCGAAAATTACCTTAAATGGATAAATCAATGTAGAGTTACGTAACACAGGAAGGCACCTTTCATAAAGGTGTTAATTTAATAAAAGTTAAGAGTATCCTAAAATGTTAAATCTGTCACTACCACTCTCCACACCCTGGTCCAGGTCATGATGATGTCCTGCCTGGACTACTGCAACTCCCCCCTGTCTGCTGTTCTGGCTACCTGCATTAAACCTCTCCAGCTCATACAAAATACACACACACACATTTTCAGAACCGCTTGTCCCATACGGGGTCACGGAGCCTACCCGGTAACACAGGGCGTAAGGCCGGAGGGGGAGGGGACACACCCAGGACGGGACGCCAGTCCGTCGCAAGGCACCCCAAGCGGGACTCGAACAACAGACCCACTGAAGAGCAGGACCCGGTCCAACCCACTGCGCCACTGCGCCACCGCGCCCCCCCTTCATACAAAATACTGTGGTATGAATTGTCTTTGACCTTTCAAAGTGTCCCCATGTATTTCTAAAACTGTTCAATTCCAAAAATTCCTTAAAATTAAGATTTCCAAGCATTCCTTTTGCAAAAAGTTACAGTATTACAATAAGAGCTTTGTATGTTGTTAAAGAAAGAAAGTATACACACACACACACAGAGTCTTAAACCATCAAGTCGATTCCAAAAGCTCAAAAATGGGGGAAAAGCAATATTGTAAAACAAACAATTCAGTTTATTGAGAATGACAAGGGATCTTTATACCGTTCAATAAATCACATTTCTTAACTTGCACTTCTGGAAACATATACCCATTAGAATTGTATACATACATACTGAATACCTCATCATAGACATGTGTCGTTTAACCTTTTCAGGCCAGTATTAATACTGACAGTTGAAAAATAATTACTATCTAATGCTAATTTCCAATGGCTGCCTGGAAAGGGTTAATAAGGAATATTTAAAGAGATAAGTCAAAAATTTTGCAGTATCTCTAAGTACTGAATATACAGCACAGTTTCCATAAGAACAGGACCTTGATTTGACCAGCAAACCTGCCGAGTCAAATACCTACAATCAATGGAAGATCATGTACAAGGTCAATGTCAAAATTATTGCCTGTTCTTATCAACAGCGTGCTACAGATGCATATGCTTGAAACAGAATTACAAAGCAAGAACAATATAGGTGTCAGGGAGGAACACTGGGTACAGGCAAGTGGAGGACCCCAGCGCAGGTGAGTCTTTATTCAGGTAATCAGGTTCCGGGAACAAGGTGAACTCAAGATCAGGGACAGGCAAAGGTCTGAGACACGCAAACATCATAAATGGGGCAATCTAAGTCGTGGTCAAGAAAAACAAGCAAACGGTCAGGAACCTGGCAAGGCCACTGATCCTGCAAAGCACGAGGCAATTGCAAGAATCCACATCTGTGTGTGGATGCAGACCTCCTTTTATCCTGCGTCCCCTTGATTGTCGGCAGGTGTTGCTGCTTTGCTCATTGTTGGGGGCCTGACAATAGGTTTGATATTAGAGCTCTTCAGACTAGCGCCTCTTTTTATGTAAGTTCACCGCTTTTGGAAAATACTTGTTCGCTCAGGACGGATGTTTCTATTACAGACCGAATGACTCTCCCTCTTCATGTTCAACCTAGTAGCGATTTGACGAAACGTCCTCTATCTGTCTGAATTATACTGACGCCGACACTAAGATTTTAGTGAGTGGTTTTGTGAAACTCTCCGAATGACTTGGTATGGACTGCAGATTTTTGTAAATCTGTTTTAAGATGATTAAGATTATGAATGTTAAACTAGAAATGTATGTAACGACATAACTTGGAGAGCTGGCTGTTTTAGCTGGAAAGGGTGGAAAGACTTAAGAATTGGTTGCTGTCTCCCTCTCCTGGAAGCAATATGAATTACTTTTTTTTTACATTTTCTATCTTTGCGCCAACCTTAAAAATGACAGAAAACAGAAATAAGCTGTCTACTCTGATTCCTCTTTAATACTCACCGTTGACTCTTTTTACACATAATAAAAACCAACATTTCTCATCTCCTTACTGATCGTAAACACTTAGGAACAGCAGACGTGTGCTGTAAACAGTGCAAGTGTGAGCGTAACATATCCAAAACTTCTGATTTGTTTGTGTTTGCTTTACTGCCAACAAATGCCTGGAGATGGAAACACCAATGATGTTTGCTGGGCAATAAACTAATTACAAAACAGACAAGTGAAGAAAATCCGATTAAACATTGTTAACTTGACCATTTGCAACGCGAGGGGCCAGGGTAATTCTAAATGACTAGATAAACCAAGTTTTCGGAAACACACACAGGCCATTTTAATTTTTTTTTCATGGGGAAGGAAATGACTGTATGTTTACAGCATGAATTACAGAGATCAGCGAGTAGTTAGTGCTTCAGGCCTTTCCGTTCCATTAGAATGTTGCTGGATTAATTTCACTTACCTGGAATTCCATCCATCCATCCATCCATCTTCCTCCGCTTTTATCCGGGGCCGGGTCGCGGGGGCAGCAGTCCGAGCAGAGTACTCCAGACCTCCCTCTCCCCGCACACCTCCTCCAGTTCCTCTGGGGGAACCCCAAGGCGTTCCCAGGCCAGCCGGGAGACATAGTCTCTCCAACGTGTCCTGGGTCTGCCCCGAGGCCTCCTCCCAGTGGGACAAGCCCGGAGCACCTCCCCAGGGAGGCGTCCAGGAGGCATCCGGAACAGATGCCCGAGCCACCTCAACTGGCTCCTCTCGATGCGGAGGAGCAGCGGCTCTACTCCGAGCTCCTCCCGGGTGACTGAGCTCCTCACCCTATCCCTAAGGGTGCGCCCAGCCACTCTGCGGAGGAAACTCATTTCTGCCGCTTGTATCCGCGATCTCATTCTTTCGGTCATGATCCAGAGTTCATGACCATAGGTGAGGGTAGGAACGTAGATCGACCGGTAAATTGAGAGCTTCGCCTTACGACTCAGCTCCCTCTTCACCACAACAGACCGGTACAATGACCGCATTACTGCAGACGCCGCACCGATCCGTCTGTCGACCTGCCGCTCCATTTTTCCCTCACTCGTGAACAAGACCCCAAGATACTTAAACTCCTCCACTTGAGGGAGCAACTCCCCCCTAACCCGGAGGGAGCAATCCACCTTTTTCCGACTGAGAACCATGGCCTCGGATTTGGAGGTGCTGATTCTCATCCCCGCCGCTTCGCACACGGCTGCAAACCTCCCCAGTGCACGCTGCAAGTCTTGACTTGATGAAGCCAACAGGACCACATCGTCCGCAAAAAGCAGAGACGAGATCTCGCGGCCACCAAAACAGACACCCTCCGTTCCCTGACTGCGCCTAGAAATTCTGTCCATAAAAATAATGAACAGAATCAGTGACAAAGGGCAGCCCTGGCGGAGTCCAACATGCACCGGGAACAGGTCTGACTTACTGCCGGCAATGCGAACCAAGCTCCTGCTCCGGTCATACAGGGAACGAACAGCCCGTAGCAACGAGCCCCGAACCCCATAATCCCGAAGCACCCCCCACAGGATGCCACAAGGGACATGGTCGAATGCCTTCTCCAGGTCCACAAAACACATATGGACTGGTTGGGCAAACTCCCACGAACCCTCCAACACCCTAGTGAGGGTATAGAGCTGGTCCAGTGTTCCACGGCCAGGGCGAAAACCGCATTGCTCCTCCTGAATCCGAGGTTCGACTATCGGTCGGATTCTCCTTTCCAGTACCCTGGCATAGACTTTCCCAGGGAGGCTAAGGAGTGTGATCCCCCTGTAGTTGGAACACAATCTCCGGTCCCCCTTCTTAAAAAGAGGGACCACCACCCCGGTCTGCCAGTCCAGAGGCACCGTTCCCGAACTCCACGCGATGCTGCAGAGGCGTGTCAGCCAAGACAGCCCCACAACATCCAGAGACTTGAGAAACTCGGGGCGGATCTCATCCACCCCCGGAGCCTTGCCACCGAGGAGTTTTTTGACTACCTCAGCAACTTCAGCCAGGGTAATGGACGAGTCCCCCTCCAAGTCCCCAGCCTCAGCTTCCTCTACGGAAGGCGTGTCGGAGGGATTGAGGAGATCCTCAAAGTACTCCTTCCACCGCCCGAGAACATCCTCAGCTGAGGTCAGCAGCGCACCACTTCCACTGTAAACAGTGTTCGTGGAACACCGCTTCCCCCCTCTGAGTCGCCGGACGGTTTGCCAGAATCTCTTTGAGGCCGACCGAAAGTCTTCCTCCATGGCCTCACCGAACTCCTCCCAAGCCCGAGTTTTTGCCGCGGCGACTGCCAGAGCCGCGCTCCGTTTGGCCCGTCGGTACCTGTCAGCTGCTTCAGGAGTCCCATGAGCCAGCCAGGCCCGATAGAACTCCTTCTTCAGCTTGACGGCATCCCTTACTTCCGGTGTCCACCACCGTGTTCGGGGATTGCCGCCGCGACAGGCACCGGAGACCTTATGGCCGCAGCTCCGAACCGCCGCACCGACAATGGAGGAGCGGAACATAGTCCATTCGGACTCAATGTCCCCCACCTCCCTCGGGACCTGGTTGAAACTCTGTCGGAGGTGGGAGTTGAAGACCTCTCTGACAGGGGCCTCCGCCAAACGTTCCCAACAGACCCTCACTATGCGTTTGGGCCTGCCAGGTCTGTCCAGCTTTTTCCTCCGCCATCGAATCCAACTCACCACCAGGTGGTGATCAGTTGACAGCTCAGCCCCTCTCTTCACCCGAGTGTCCAAAACATATGGCCGAAGGTCAGAAGAAACGACTACAAAGTCGATCATCGACCTCCGACCTAGGGTGTCCTGGTGCCAAGTGCACTGGTGGACACCCTTATGCATGAACATGGTGTTCGTTATGGATAAACCGCGACTAGCACAGAAATCCAATAACAACTCACCGCTCGGGTTCAGATCAGGGAGGCCGTTCCTCCCAATCACGCCCCTCCAGGTATCACCGTCGCTGCCCACGTGGGCGTTAAAGTCCCCCAGTAGAACGACAGAGTCCCCAGTGGGAGCGCTTTCCAGCACGCCCCCCAGGGACTCTAAAAAGGCCGGGTACTCTACACTGCCGCTAGGCGCATAAGCACAAACGACAGTGAGAGACCGTTCCCTGACCCGAAGGCGTAGGGAGATGACCCTCTCATTCACCGGGGTAGACTCCAACACATGGCGGCTGAACTGGGGGGCTATTAATAAGCCCACACCAGCCCGCCGCCTCTCACCTTGGGCAACGCCAGAATAGTGGAGAGTCCACCCTCGATCGAGTAGAGTGGTTCCAGAACCCAAGCTGTGAGTGGAAGTGAGCCCGACTATATCTAGACGGTATCTCTCAACTTCCCGCACCAGCTCAGGCTCCTTCCCCGCCAGTGAGGTGACATTCCAAGTCCCAAAAACCAGAGTTGGCGCCCGAGGTTTGGGTCGGCCAGGCACTCGGCCCCGACCACCGCCCAAATCACAATGCACCGGCCCCTTACGGTTTCTCCGGCAGGTGGTGAGCCCACCGAAGAGCGGCTCCACGTTGTGGCTTCGGGCTGAGCCCGGCCAGGCCCCGTGGGCATAGACCTGGCCACCAGGCGCTCGCATGCGAGCCCCCCCCCCCAGGCCTGGCTCCAGGGTGGGGCCCCGGTGACCCCATACCGGGCGGGGTAAACGGACGCCTTGATTTTTTTGTCATAAGGGGTTTTTGAAAAACCCCTTACCTGGAATTATTTCAGCAAAATACACAACTGTATAAGTGGGATATCAGTGTCAGCCAAAAAAACAAATAATCATAGAAATAATAATGCACAGGACCACACTGTACTGTACAGATAAAGGACACACAGGTGAAATGTCTCTGTGTGAGCAGCAGGCATGCAAGGTGCACAGAAACACCCTGCAGTGCAATAAATGGCATCGGAGAACAACATGATGAACTTTTGAGCCAGGAAGCCAACGGGCCTGGGTTTGACTGCACCAGGCTCATTGCTAGCCCTTCCTGATGGCCTACAGGGAGGAAGAAGGAACATGTTAACACACAGTGGTCAGCACTATTGTTGGGCTCGCTTCATTGCAAGCAATTTATTTGAACATCAGCACTAGAGAAATAATGCTTTTGGTCTGAGGACCTTGTTTCCTTCAGGACCTCTGCCTACAGCTAGCCTTCCCAGCTTGCTTAGCATCCCCAGGCTCTCTCTTAAGAGACTCGTAGACACAGTCACCCCATCATTTTCCCCAGAAGTGCCCCCAGTGGTTGCACACCCACATTTCACATTATTCCCCATATGCAACCATTTACATTTAGGAGTTTCTCTCCAAAAACAGTAACGTGGGGTCGTTACAGTATCAAAGAAAATGTCTTTGCATTCCTGGCTTTGAAATTCATCTGACACTCCCAAATAAATCCAAATATTTTTGGATGACATGTTGAATGTATATTTGTGTGGTAGAAGCAGCTGTTAGAACTTGTAGGAATCCACAATCTAGGGTAACTTTAAGATCAATTGATCGTCTGTCTATCCCATATTATCATATGAAAACATCAGGGTAATACACATTGCTTATGGGCATTCAAGACAACATCTGTTGGAAGATTAGATCAATATACAGTTGAATGGGTCTGTTAATGTGATGACAGTGATTACTTGTGATTATTTGCATCTAAATGAAACTGTGTGAGAATGCTGACATATCCCAGTTCTTGTTACTAGATGGTGGTCAAACCATTTGGTGATAAGGAAGTTTGGGGTAGCTAGCAGTTGGGGATTGATTCCTATGAAGGCTTCCTTGCCTTTGATGCTTTGTTTGAAGGTATCACCTCTAAAACTTTGTGTAAGGTCACACCTTTAAGGACTGCCCACTGAATGACAGGGGAAGGTCATTCCACCACAACGGACCCAGAACCGAGAACCTCCGAGCTTTACCTTTCGTGTGCGGGACCACCAAGTGAGCAGAAGTAGACGAGCGAAGGGGCCTGGCTGGGGTGTAGCTGTTGATTAAGTCTTGTAAATAGCTGGGAGCAGTTCTATTGATGCATTTGTACACAGTAACCAGGGTTTTGAATTTTCTACTCTCCTCTCTTAACCAGCTTGGGATCAAAGGTGCAGCACTAAGATGGTTTGAGTCCTACCTCTGACAGATCCTATCAAGTGTTCTGGCGGAGCTCTCGTTCTCCTCCTCTGCCTCTCTCAACCGGTGTTCCACAGGGCTTGGTATTGGGTCCTCTTCTTTTATCCATCTACACCTTCTCCCTCAGTCCGGTCATAGCCTCCCATGGATTCAAATATTGCTGCTATGCTGATGATACCCAGCTCTTCCTCTCCTTTTCACCTGGTGCGTTACATATATTCATTTAGCAGACGCTTTCGTCCAAAGCGACATACATCTTAGCACAGGTACAATTTATGCATTACCTTAAGAGAAAGAGACATACCTGCAGACATGTGACTCAAGTAAACCTAGTTTGTTACCTACCACTTGCTGCACCGAGGTTCATCGTTCAAGTAGGTGTATAAAACACAGGATTGACAAATCCTGATACCCTCCTACCATTTTTTTAAAAAAAAAATTATATTAAGATAGACAAGCAAGCAAATACAATGCCGAAGTAGTGGCTGATAAAAGGCTTTATCTGTTGATGCATTTGTAGACAATAACCAGGGTCTTGAATTTGATTCAGGCAGCTATAGGAAGCCAGTGCAGAGTAATGAGAAGAAGAGATACGTGGGAACGCTTTGGCAAATCAAACACAACTCATGCAGCAGCATTTTGTTGAAGCTGCAGAGGTTTGATGGCAGTAGCAGGAAGGCCACATGGGAGAGAGTTGCAGTAGTCCAGACAGGAAGTCATCATTGCCTGGACAAGTAGTTGGACAGAGTCAATTGTGAGGTGGGGATGGATCCTACGAATATTATGCAGGATGTATCTGCAGGACCGGGTTGTGGCTTTGATGTGCTGAGAGAAAGACAGACTCGAGTCTATTGTTACTCCTAGACTCTTAGCCAAGGAGATAGGCGAGGTGAGTGAGTTGTCCAGTTTGATCGATAGATTGTGATAGGAGGATGGGCCAGCTGGGAGGTAAAGAATCTCTGTTTGAGGAAGGTTGAGTTGGAGGTGGTGATCAGGCATCCATGAAGAGATGTCAGACAGGCAGGCAGCAATGCGTGCGGAGATGTCTGACGCACCAGGTGAAAAGGAGAGGAAGAACTGAGTATCATCAGCATAGCAGTGGTATTTGAATCCATGGCTACGACTGGACCAAGGGAGGAGCTGTAGATCGAGAAAAGAAGAGGACCCAATACCAAGCCCTGTGGGACCCTGGTTGAGAGAGGCAGAGGAGAAGAATGAGAGCTCTGCCAGACCACTTGATATGATCTGTCAGATAAGTAGGACTCAAACCATCTTAGTGCCACACCTTTGATCCCAAGCTGGTTAAGAGAGGAGAGAGTAGAATCCAGTGGTTGACTGTGTCAAATGCCGCAGACAGATCGAGGAGGATGAGGACCGAGGAGAGGGAGGCAGCTCTAGCGGCTTGGAGAGCATCAGACACCACCAGAAGGGCCATCTCAGTGGAGTGACTAATTTTGAAACCAGACTGATAACCATCGAGGAGATGGTTCTGGGTGAGGAAATCAGACAGGCGATCACAGGCTACCCACTGTAGGATTTTAGACAGGAAGGAGAGGAGAGAGACCGGTCTGTAATTTTCAACCAGATTGGGATCCAGAGAGAGTGTTTTTTAACAGAGGTGAAATTAGAGCGGTTTTGAAGGCAGCTGGGAAACAGCCAGAGGAGAGCGAGGAGTTGATGATCTTAGAGATGAAGGTGGAGTATCGTAAAAAAGATTTGCTCAGGGCAAACTGCATCATGCCAGCATAAGGTGTATTGAAATTATACAAGCTTCCAAATGCAAGAGTGTTCACAAGAGCAGGAGCTTGAAATGGATTTGTTTTTAATGCAGACTGTATATGGAGAGCAGCTATAAAACAACATCATGGACCTCATGTTGAGAAAATGATGGCTCAAAGTTCCTTTTGGGGTATCAATCACAGCAGAAGCTCATCAGCACAAGCAAGACGAGATACTGGCCACCTGCAGCAGGACAGAACCAATAGTTGCAACGTCCACGTCCATGCCCACACCACAACCAACAGCACCCGACGCCAATGAAGCACCGGACGGCAATCAGAGCATTCGCCTTTAAAAGACCCTCCTCAGCCCCTTCACTCTCACAGAATGTCCCTGAGACAACTGTTCCCCTTTTTCGCTCATGTCCCGACCTCCTTCAGTCCTAGCACCAGTTCTTCGTTTCCTGGCTTCAGACCATTCGCATCGTCTCCTGACTACATCCACGGATCCTTGCTCGCATTCTCACCGCTGATCGACCAACTCATCGCCCTTCCATGACAGCAAGAACTGACCAAACCCCTTGGTTACTGCCAAACGATCCCGCACTTGGGTCCAGCCATCCCCGCATCTTTTGTTCTGCGTGACAATAGTGAAGGGTTAGCTGTAGGGAAAAATGAACCATGACCACTAACTGCTGCCCTAAATTGTTAGCCCCTGTAGTTTTTTTATTGCAATTTTAGTTAAATTATAAGCACTAAATGCTGACCTGGTGATAAAAGAAACCCACTTGGCAACATCTTACTTGTGCCACTTCAGGCACACACAAAAAGTTATTTAAAAATATTTCAGTTTTTGCTCAACCGTGGTCTGTTTGTTCACAGCAAAAAAACTGGTTATCAAACATTAAAAAGCTGGTTTGTTAATCTCTAGGTGTCGTGCCCTCTGGCTCGGCGCAAAGAGAAACACCTGCTGCGGATCAGGGGACCAGAACATAAAAGGGAGGCGCGGTGCGAAGTCAAACAGAAAACCACGTTCAGCCTTACTACTCGCTTGCATCTCTCTAAGACTTCTGTTCTTCTCCTGACCTTCCTGTCCTTGTTTCCACTCCTCGCCCTTTCTCCTGTACATTTACATTTATTCATTTAGCAGAAGCTTTTGTCCAAAGCAATGTACATCTCAGTAAAAGTACAATTTATGCATTACATTGAGAGAAGCAGACATAGCTACGCACATGAAAATCTCAAGCAAACCTAGTTTGTTCCCCACCACTTGCTGCACCGAGGTTCATTGTTCAAGTAGGTGCATAAAACACAGGATAGACAAATCCCAATATTCACACCAATTTTTTATTAATTTATTTTTTAACTTTTTTTTTTAAATTAAATATTATAAGATACACAAATGAGCAGTACAATACCAGAGTAATGGCTGAATGAAGGTTGTATCTGGGGATGCTTCTGGAGTTACGATGCGTGAACAGCTACACCCTGTATGAGCTGGAGAGATCTTAGGTGAAGTGGATCTGGAAAAGGTGGGTTGTACCCTGTTTCCCTCCTCATGTCCCTTACCTTTTAGCTTATGCTTTGACTTACTGTTTTGGATTCTCCTGTTAATGATGATTGCTCCTCGGTGACCCCCGCTTGTATTCCTGGCCATACACACATCATCTGAAACTGCTTGTCCTATATGGGGTCATGGGGCCTAACCCAGCAACACAGGGCATAGGGCCAGAGACACATCCAGGCTGGGATGCCAGTCCGTCCCAGGGCACCCCCAGCAGGACTCAAACTCCAGATCCACTGCAGAGCAGGACCCAGTCAAACCCACTATGCCACCACACTCCCCATGTTCCTCACCACAACTTTTGGATTGCCCCCGTTCAAGGACACCTCAACTCTGCACTTGGGTCTGACGACTCACTTCCCAGTTCGAAACATGACAGATGGCTCCGCCTCAAACACAGACCCAGCAGAGCATGCGCACTACCAGCGTGCGCTTCCCTCGCAGACAGAGCTGCTGGGAGCACACGAACAGGCTCTCAGCCGCCTGACCTGCGATTTCCAGGACCTGGTGAACGCACTGCAGATACAGGGGCGGATTGCAAGAGCCAGCCCGGCCCCAGAGGACCAGAACCCCGCAGCAGCCATCGCACCAGCACCACCTCCCGAACATGAGCCCTGCCTGGCCACCCGGGCGAGGTATGATGGCACCCCATCCTGATGTGCGGGCTGTCTTCGGCAGCCTGCCACAGGTGTACCACTCAGACCGGAGCCATGTGGCCTTCCTGATCTCCCTCCTGATGGGCCGGGCTCTGGACTGGGCCACCGCTGCCAGAGGGAGCTGTTTCCAGGACTCTTACAAGGACTTCAAAGCCCACTTCCAGGCAGTGTTTGGGCTCCCGAACTGCGACCAGGTTGCCAGCGAGCACCTACTGGACCTGGAGCAAGGCGACTACTCGGCCGCCGACTATGCGGCGGAATTTAGGACTGCCCAGCTCGCCTGCTTTTGGCGCAGACTGAACCCCAGGTTATAAAAGAAGCTCGCGTTCTGGGGAAAGAGGTGGATGCTGGACCAGTTTATCAAGACTGCCGTCACACTTGACAACCTCACCCAGGACCGCGAGCCCCACCTGAGACGCGTTCTGGTGACATGTTCCCCATCGCGGACCCACGCAGCCGGGGCATGGCCGCCTCACTGCAGAAGAATGGCAGCGAAGACTCTTGAAGCCGCTTGTGTCTTTACTGCGGAAACCCAGGGCACCTCCTGATTGATTGCCCAATCTGCCCCAGGCCCCAGGTTAGTGGTGTGCTTCAATGTAACCGTCTCACTGTTCTTGTGGTTATATCCTGGGGGAAGCACTCGGTGGAGACCCAAGCATTGGTGGACTCTGGGGCGGGCGGGCGTTTCATGGACACAGGGTTCGCGACAACACATTGCGTGCCCACGGGCCCATGCAAGACCCGGATGAGGGTGAGTGCACTGGATGGACAGCCCCTGGGCTGAGGATTTGTCAACTCCCATACTGAATCCCTCCACCTGGGGGTAGTGACCTGCCACAAGGAGAGGTTGTAGTTTTGCCTTATCGTGGGTCCCGAGACCAGGTGATCCTCGAGTTTCCCTGGCTGGCCCTGCATGACCCAGTCTTCCAGTGGGGGACGGAAGAATTGGTGTCCTAGGGCCTGCAGTGCAAGAGGACCTGTTTGAGGCTGCCATGCAGGGCCACTTCGGTCGAGTGTTCTGACTCTCCCCCGCAGGTACCTATACCCCCTGAATATCAAGACCTGACTGAAATTTTCAGTAAGGTGCAGGCAGTGGTGCTCCCTCCACATCGGCCCTAGGATTGTGTCTTAGACCTTCTCCCAGGACCAACACCTCCTCGGGGGCGGGTATACCCGCTTTCCATACCCGAACAACAGGCGATGCAACAGTACATCTCGGAAGCCCTTGTGGCTGGGATCATTCACCCGTCCACCTCACCGGCAGCCACTGGGTTCTTTTTTATCGAGAAGAAAGACGGGGGCCTCCGCCCCTGTATAGATTACCGTGTTTTGAACCGCATAACCGTGAAATACTCTCATCCCTTGCCCCTCATCACAGCCACCCTGGAACATGTCCACTGAGCACAGTGGTTCACCAAGTTGGACCTATGCAGTGCCTACAACCTGGTAAAAATCCGCAAGGGGGATGAGTGGAAGATGGCTTTTAGCACTACCCTGGGCCACTATGAATACCTATGTAAGAAAGAACTGCCGGCACAGTCACCAGGGTTGCTAGAGAGGGCTGGGTTTAGTCAACATTCTGAGGGTCAACAGACAAAAGGGGAGGGGGGGGAAACGGGGCTACAGAGAATTGCTATTTCATGGGGGTGATCGGGGTCATGCTCTCTCTCTCTCTCTCTCTCTCTCTCTCTCTCTCTCTCTCTCTCACGTCTCGGGTCGTCTCTGGTGTCAGCTCCTTAGTCACTCTCTCTCCTCACTGGTCGAGGCAGGAAAAGAAATAGAGGCATTGATTAAGTTCAGCTGCTGTCGTTCCATCCCCGACTCCACCCCCCCTTCAGACTGCCCTGGCATGCTACAACCTAGTTATGCCTTTCGGTCTTGCTAATGCTCCAAGTGTCTTCCAGGCATTTGTGAACCACATCCTTGGGGACCTCGTCAATCACGGGGTGTTGGTGTATCTTGACGACATTCTTATCTATTCCCCATCTCAAGAACAGCATGTGGCCCTGGTCCGACAGGTTCTACAGTGACTGTTGCAACATCGTCTCTTTGTCAAGGGGGAGAAGTGCCAATTCCACCAGGCGCAGGTATCCTTCCTGGGATTCGTCCTCAGCAAAGAGGGAGTGGCTATGGACCCAGAGAAGGTAAGGGCTGTTCCCCAATGGCAGCGGCTAACCACTGTAAAGGCCCTACAGAGCTTCCTTGGGTTTGCCAATTTTTACTGCTGGTTCATTCACCCCTTTAGTACTCTGGCTGCCCCTTTGACTGCGCTAACCTCTACCAAGAAAGCCAGGCTCCCCTGGAGAGAGGAGGCACATCGCACCTTCAAGGCCCTCAAGACCCGGTTCATGACGGCTCCGATCCTGTGCCATCCAGATCCGGAAGCGCCGTTTGTGGTGGAAGTAGATGCCTCGGAAACCGGGGTCAGAGATGTACTGTCCCAACACCAGGGGGATCCACCTAAGTTGCACCCTTGCGTCTTCTTCTCGAAGAAGATGTCCCAGGCCAAGAGAAACTATGACATTGGGAATAGAGAACTTCTGGCTGTAAAACTGGCCCTCGAGGAGTGGAGGCACTGGCTCGAGGGCACGCAACATACCTGCAGACAGCGAGACGCCTCAACCCTCAACAAACCAGGTAGGCTCTCTTTTTAACCTGTTTCAATTTCATCGTCACGTATCGGCCTGACAGTAAAAATACCAAGGCTGATGCCCTCTCGTGCATGCACGAACGGGAGCCAATCAAACAGGACCCGAAGTTCATCCTTCCTCTGACCTGCTTCGTGGCTCCGGTACAGTGGAAGTTCTGCCGAGAGCTCGCTCAGGCCCAAGCTACAGAACCAGAACCCTGAGGTAAACCCGTGGGGAAACAGCACCTACCCCCAGTATGCGAGCGACCATCCTGCAGTGGGCTCATGACCATCCCACAGCAGGGCACCCTGGGTATAGCAAAACCCAAGCCCTCCTCCAGAAGCACTTTTGGTGGCCATCTCTACCCAAAGACCCCCAGGACTGTGTCCAGGAGTGCCGGGTATGCGTCCAAGCCAAGCCGTCAACCCAGAAGCCGACCAGGCTACTGGAACCCCTGCCAGTGCCCAACCATCCCTGGTCCCACATCGCTTTGGACTTCCTAGTGGACCTTCCTGCCTCGGATGGTAAGACCACTGTAACGACCATTGTGGATAGGTTTTCCAAGGCTTGCTGTCTGGTACCCCTCCCCAGGCTCCCAATAGCACTAGAAACTGTGGAGCTCTTATTTTTCGATGTGTTTCGCCTCTTTGGGTTCCCTGAAAACATAGTGTCTGACCGGGGGCCACAGTTCACCTCCCAGCTACGAAAAGCGTTCTGGCAGAAGCTGGGAGTATCCATGAACCTAATGTCGGGGTACCATCTGCAGGCGAATGGGCAAGTGAAACAGCTCCAACAGGATATCAGCAGGTTCTTGCGAAGCTACTGCACAGAGAAGCCACAGTAGTAGGTGAGATTTTTACCACGGTCCGAATGTGCACATAACACCCTGCCTCATGTGTTCACTGGCTGTTCCCCATTTCAGTGCGTGTTAGGGTACCAGCCCCTGCTGTTTCCATGACAACCCGGCTCTAGCGATGTACCGGTCGTTCTCCTGTTAACAACGATCCCTCCTCGGTGACCCCCGCCTGTATTCCTGACCACAACTTGACCCCAATCAAGGATGCCTCAGCTCTGCACTTGGGTCTGACGACTCACTTCCCAGTTGGAAACATGACACTAGGATCAAAAGGGCACAGCATACATACAGTACTTGTATGCTGACAGGGTGGTTGTGCTGATTAATTTCAAGAGCATAACAAAAATGAAATTTAATAATAACATATTTCCCAACAGTTGCCTTTACTATACAGTTGTGCTATGGAAGTTAGAGCTAGAATTTGCATAACATGGACATTTCTGACAAGCTTTCATTCTAGGAAATTTAATATTTGCATGGCACAATGAATTTGAACATATACTAAAATGTGTTACAAGTGGTTGTCTCTGCATTGCACTCTTCAAATGAAACAAGAAGCACTAATCTCGCTCTAATAAGGCACTTACTTTAGCATTAAAACTGACTTTAGTTATTCTCAGTGCATTTTCCTTCAAATGTTTTTTTGAGGGGGGGTGCGGTGGCGCAGTGGGTTGGGCCACAGTCCTGCTGTCTGGTGGGTCTGGTGGGTCTGGGGTTCGAGTTCCGCTTGGGGTACCTTGCGACGGACTGGCGTCCCGTCCTGGGTGTGTCCCCTCCCCCTCCGGCCTTACACCCTGTGTTGCCGGGTAGGCTCCGGTTCCCCGTAGCCCCGTATGGGATGAGCGGCTCTGAAAATGTGTGTGTGTGTGTGTGTGTGTGTGTGTGTGTGTGTGTGTGTGTGTGTGTGTGTGTGTGTGTGTGTGTGTTTCTTTGAGGTCACTTGCAATTAATAAATTCTCAGCAATCAGTGAAAAAGCTACATGGACATCTTTTACCATACAAAACACAAAATATCTATTTCACATGTTTATTGTGCTTTGAAAGATTTTGCATAATGGGAAATGGCCTAAACAAAGTTTGCATGTGGCACTAAAGAAAATAATGATCACAAATTAATCCATATTCAACATGAGTTCTGGCATTGTCTTTAGAATTAGAACCTCAACCTGTATCTGAACTGGACATTTCTTGTTGGGTGCATGGATCCGAACCCCCAGCGCCTGCAATTAATCGATGGAATCTTCTCTTCTGGATCCGTCAGCTCAAACTCAAAGTATGACAGCATGAGAAACACAAACTGCTTCACCTCACCGGTGGCAAAGAAGCGGCCTGGACACATGGACACCCCGGCACCCCAGGGCATGCTGTAGTACTTCACCTTCTTGCCATTCTTATAGAAGTCTGTTTTCCTGGTCCCTTCTGGTGTGAGGAAGCGGTCGTACTTGAAAGTGAGTGGATCAGGGTGGACATCTGGGTCAATATGGACAGCGACATAGGGGAAAAGGGAGACGCGGTCACCCTGGCGGACTTTGTACTCGCGTCCATCAGCCATCTTCAAGATCATGTCCTCCACAACGGCTCTAGTAAGAACTGGGGCAGTTGTCAGTCTCAAGGTTTCCTCAACAACACCGTCAAGGACAGGGGTCTGGAGCAGCATGTCACGAGTCAGGTTAATGAGGGGGCCTCCTGGCTTCACCGTCTGCTCTGTGGCCCTCAGCACCTCCTCCACCTCCTTCTGGACAGCTCTCATAGCTTCTGGGTGCTTCATGAGGTACAGAAGAAGCCAGAAGGCTGTAGGGCCTGTATTACTCTGTGAGGCCCAGAGCAGTAGGAACATGAACCGGTCCTGCATGGACTTCTCCACTCCATTCTCTTCCCTGAACTGCTGATGTTCCAAAATCCATCCACTGACGTTCTCTCTTTTATTAACGTTCTCAACAGAAAATTTGTCCCAGAACAACCTCTTCAGCCTCTCAGCTTCCATCTTCTCTCTTGGGGGTAAGACCCCATAGGCCAAATCAGGGAAAAGCTTGTCATACTTCTGGAACTTATAGAAGAGCTCATTGGAGGTCACCCTGTCAAGCTCTTCAGCTTTCTCTGGACTTTTTGAGGAGCAAGCAACCTCGTTGCCGAAGAGAGTCAAGTAACCAGCCCGGAACAAAATGTTGTAGCAGTAGTTGAACAGTGCCTCTTCCTTCCAGGTCTTCTGGTTGTCACCCTGGCCCAAGCTGTATAGCATCAAGTTCTGCAGGTTTCCCATCATAGCCTGAGTCATGACCACCAGGCCGTCTCCCATCAGATGCTTGTTGCTGGACAGCTGCATGTGCTTATGTTCATTCTCCATGGCCATGTAGCCAAACACCCTCGCCACCAGCTGCTCTGCAAACTTGAAAAAGTCCAGTTTTCCTCTGGACTCCTTAACTACTGCTCCAAAGGACAGGGGGTCCATGATGAATGTGAAGTAAAAGCCTCCCAGCTGCACAGTGAAAATGTCCCCATGTTTCTTTTTCATCCTCTGGAGAAACTTGGAGGTGTCCCTCCGGAATTCCAGCACATGTCCGAGCCAAGGCATGGGCCCTTTGTCCAGCGGCGGCTCTCCGGGGCGACGCCTGCGAAAGGCCCCCAGGAGGTACAGTCCCCCAAGCAAGCATGCCAAGATGGCAAGAAGGACTGGCAACAGAACGTGCATCTTCCTTCACCTTGTGTCACCAATACCACTCCAGTTCAAATTTCTCCTGTTTATTTAACAACTTTACTCCACCTGCTTGGCATGAAACGCTCCAATAGTGCGGAGATGATTTGTAACAGATTAAAAATTATCCTGTGAAACCAACCCACAGCCCTCCCCTCTGAGAGTTTTCTGTTTTTCATGGTTTTAACATAACAGCTATCAGAGGACTCTGCACAGCATCTCCCAATAAAAGGACATTTCCAAGTTACTGGTCATATCTGTAGCTAATAAGTAACTTGGAAATGCTGAAATATCTATGATGCCCTGGGAGAACCCCCTGCTCAGCGCCCCCCTTCTCCCCCCAAAAAAACCTCTCTCGCTCGCTCCCCCTCCCCTCCTGCTCTCCTTGCAGATGTTACCTCAGGTGTTGCAATTGGATGCCCTGAGGTGATGTCAACTAACCCTGCCCGTCCTTCTTGTATTTCTTATTAAGAGTACAGGTGTGTGTTCGACTATGTTCCTGTGCTGCACAATCAGAGCCGCGTATGATATAAAACTACTACAAGAGCGATTCGAAAGCATATGGAGGTGCAGTCTGCTTGTGAGACGCTCCCGCAGAACTTTGATGTCATACGCCGAACGGTCTGCGCAGACGTGACGTCCAAATAAGCAGTAAAAACCTGATCGCACATTCTTTTCTTTTTTTTTTTTTTCCCCTGGGCACCCCGTGCTGCCCCCGGTAAGATGCTGCCCTGGGCGTTTGCCCATGTCGCCCATGCCTAAATCCGCCACTGAAGGTTGGAGAATATAATATGAATGCATATAGCATGGTGCATGTTACTTTCACACTACAAAATGGTTTACAGTTTACAGCCCATGTCCTGTGAATTTATTGTCCTGTGTATCTACTGTTCTGTTCTGTATATTTATTGTCTTGCACTTGTTTCACACTGCTGTGAATTTGCTCTTTATGTAGTCTTGTGTACTGTTCTGACTTGCCTTGACTTGACTTGGGAAGAGCCATCTCGGTGTGGATTTGTTAGCACAAAATGAGCTAAAGAGGAAACAATTTAACATGCTATGTAATATTCCCCATTTTACTCTTATTCTCAGTGAGTACATGCAATGATCTGAGCTCTGTGTTTTGCAGGTTTTACCAGAAGCAGTGATGCCATCTGACAGTAATGTGTGTGAGCTGGCTCTGGGGCAGCAGGCCAGTGCGTAGTAGAGACATATGAATTTCTTGTGTAGCATGAGCTGAGATAAACCAGGCCCATTACTACATCCCTGTACTCTCCCTTTCAGCCTAACGGGAACTCATGCATTACAGTGATAGTTGCATTTATGTAGTCCAGGTTCCGGCTGGGCAAGGCCATTAATTTTACTAAAGTTCTTGGGCAACTTGCTCATGACTGTTACAGTAGGGCTCTTCCTCAGTCAGCCTCCATGTTTGTGCCAGGTGTACATTTCTTTTCCAGGTGTATATTTGGTTGGACGTGACATCCAAATCAGCCTTAACACTTGGCAGTTTATTACAGAATTTTATGTTTAATTTTTTTTTCTTTTTGGGAAACATGACCAAATATCTTACAGCTCTCCAGCAAATTAGATGGAATGACACAAGCCAGTTACATTTTGCTTTTTTTAGAATCTCAGGAAATTTCTGTTTTGGTTTCTCAGCAGCCAGACAGTAGGGTGTTTCCTTCACAACATCTGGGAATGTTCAAGATGCATTTCTACGCCAGTGAGAATTCACATAGTGAAAGATCTGAGGAGGAAGAAAGGAGCAGCCAGAAACACTGTTAGTTGTGGTTGGTTCTCTATCTCTGCTGCTTTTCTGGGCATAATGATACTAGTTCCCGAGCTGCAAACTTTGAACCCAGCATTCCCTCTAAACTATCTCATGAATTTCCATTGCTTCCTCACAGGAGATCTCACCCAACCAACCACCACTTCCTATGGTCATGCAGAGGAAGGACTGGTTGCAATGCAGATGCCAGCATGAAAGAGAGCAGCAGAAGCAGCATAGTGCTTAATGCTGTCACCTTACAAACAAAGGACATGGGACTGAATCCAACCTCTTTCTGCAGTACCCTTGATCAAGGTACTTATCCTGAAATACACACACACACACACACACATTTTCAGAACCGCTTGTCCCATACAGGGTCGCGGGGAACCGGAGCCTACCCGGCAACACAGGGCGTAAGGCCAGAAGGGGAGGGGACACACCCAGGATGGGACGCCAGTCCGTCGCAAGGCACCCCAAGCAGGACTCGAACCCCGGACCCACCAGAGAGCAGGACCCGGTCCAGCCCACCGCGCCCCCGCGCCCCCGCGATCTAAACACACACACACACACACACATTTTCAGAACCGCTCATCCCATACGGGGTCACGGGGAACCGGAGCCTACCCGGCAACACAGGGCGTAAGGCCGGAGAGGGAGGGGACACACCCAGGATGGGACGCCAGTCCGTCGCAAGGCACCCCAAGCAGGACTCGAACCCCGGACCCACCAGAGAGCAGGACCCGGTCCAGCCCACCGCGCCACCGCGCCCCCGTGATCTAAACACAATATTTAAAATGTAACTAGTTACATTGGGTTTTTCTCCACATTTTGCCCCTCTGTATGTTAACAGCATCGGGTGGGTGAGGGCAAGTCCTGGACTTGGAGCCCGTTTTCCAGTAATAGTGGTGTGAAGGGTAACTGTGCCTTTATTCAGATTAATAACATGTCAAAGTTTTTTCTTCATCTGTCCTGATATGCCCTTTTGAAGCTGAAGTAATTTTTGCCTTTACAACTTTGCTCTGCCTCCAGGCAATCCACTGTTAATCACCAGGTGGACATGAGAAGGGCAAAAGAGAAAGCCCCTGGTGGATTGAAAGAAACACTGGTTGAAAAACACTTGCTTTTTCTCCACTTTTGGCCACAGATAAGCAGCACAAGAATAATGAATACATGGCTCGGATTCATTGCGTGTTAGTTTGGGTCTCTTCACTGTTGCTTATTTTCTTTTCCTGAAGGTCGGTGTCTCTCTGATAGGAAGGAATTTCTCAGAGTCATATCCTTCTGTTAGGAAAACAGTTTTTTCTGTTATTTTCCATAAAGCAAAACACAGCTCAACAACTTAAAATGTACTTTTAACTTCTTCTGAGTAGCACAGCTGCTTCCAATCTGAAATCTGAACTTTCTGAATGCCCCTTGTTGCATAATGGCCTTGATCAAGGTACTTATACTGAACTGATACAGCGAAAATTACCTTAAATGGATAAATCAATGTAGAGTTACGTAACACAGGAAGGCACCTTTCATAAAGGTGTTAATTTAATAAAAGTTAAGAGTATCCTAAAATGTTAAATCTGTCACTACCACTCTCCACACCCTGGTCCAGGTCATGATGATGTCCTGCCTGGACTACTGCAACTCCCCCCTGTCTGCTGTTCTGGCTACCTGCATTAAACCTCTCCAGCTCATACAAAATACACACACACACATTTTCAGAACCGCTTGTCCCATACGGGGTCACGGAGCCTACCCGGTAACACAGGGCGTAAGGCCGGAGGGGGAGGGGACACACCCAGGACGGGACGCCAGTCCGTCGCAAGGCACCCCAAGCGGGACTCGAACAACAGACCCACTGAAGAGCAGGACCCGGTCCAACCCACTGCGCCACTGCGCCACCGCGCCCCCCCTTCATACAAAATACTGTGGTATGAATTGTCTTTGACCTTTCAAAGTGTCCCCATGTATTTCTAAAACTGTTCAATTCCAAAAATTCCTTAAAATTAAGATTTCCAAGCATTCCTTTTGCAAAAAGTTACAGTATTACAATAAGAGCTTTGTATGTTGTTAAAGAAAGAAAGTATACACACACACACACAGAGTCTTAAACCGTCAAGTCGATTCCAAAAGCTCAAAAATGGGGGAAAAGCAATATTGTAAAACAAACAATTCAGTTTATTGAGAATGACAAGGGATCTTTATACCGTTCAATAAATCACATTTCTTAACTTGCACTTCTGGAAACATATACCCATTAGAATTGTATACATACATACTGAATACCTCATCATAGACATGTGTCGTTTAACCTTTTCAGGCCAGTATTAATACTGACAGTTGAAAAATAATTACTATCTAATGCTAATTTCCAATGGCTGCCTGGAAAGGGTTAATAAGGAATATTTAAAGAGATAAGTCAAAAATTTTGCAGTATCTCTAAGTACTGAATATACAGCACAGTTTCCATAAGAACAGGACCTTGATTTGACCAGCAAACCTGCCGAGTCAAATACCTACAATCAATGGAAGATCATGTACAAGGTCAATGTCAAAATTATTGCCTGTTCTTATCAACAGCGTGCTACAGATGCATATGCTTGAAACAGAATTACAAAGCAAGAACAATATAGGTGTCAGGGAGGAACACTGGGTACAGGCAAGTGGAGGACCCCAGCGCAGGTGAGTCTTTATTCAGGTAATCAGGTTCCGGGAACAAGGTGAACTCAAGATCAGGGACAGGCAAAGGTCTGAGACACGCAAACATCATAAATGGGGCAATCTAAGTCGTGGTCAAGAAAAACAAGCAAACGGTCAGGAACCTGGCAAGGCCACTGATCCTGCAAAGCACGAGGCAATTGCAAGAATCCACATCTGTGTGTGGATGCAGACCTCCTTTTATCCTGCGTCCCCTTGATTGTCGGCAGGTGTTGCTGCTTTGCTCATTGTTGGGGGCCTGACAATAGGTTTGATATTAGAGCTCTTCAGACTAGCGCCTCTTTTTATGTAAGTTCACCGCTTTTGGAAAATACTTGTTCGCTCAGGACGGATGTTTCTATTACAGACCGAATGACTCTCCCTCTTCATGTTCAACCTAGTAGCGATTTGACGAAACGTCCTCTATCTGTCTGAATTATACTGACGCCGACACTAAGATTTTAGTGAGTGGTTTTGTGAAACTCTCCGAATGACTTGGTATGGACTGCAGATTTTTGTAAATCTGTTTTAAGATGATTAAGATTATGAATGTTAAACTAGAAATGTATGTAACGACAGGGGGTGCGGTGGCGCAGTGGGTTGGACCACAGTCCTGCTGTCCGGTGGGTCTGGGGTTCGAGTCCCGCTTGGGGTACCTTGCGACGGACTGGCGTCCCGTCCTGGGTGTGTCCCCTCCCCCTCCGGCCTTACGCCCTGTGTTGCCGGGTAGGCTCCGGTTCCCCCGTGACCCCGTATGGGACAAGCGGCTCTGAAAATGTGTGTGTGTGTGTGTATGTAACGACATAACTTGGAGAGCTGGCTGTTTTAGCTGGAAAGGGTGGAAAGACTTAAGAATTGGTTGCTGTCTCCCTCTCCTGGAAGCAATATGAATTACTTTTTTTTTACATTTTCTATCTTTGCGCCAACCTTAAAAATGACAGAAAACAGAAATAAGCTGTCTACTCTGATTCCTCTTTAATACTCACCGTTGACTCTTTTTACACATAATAAAAACCAACATTTCTCATCTCCTTACTGATTGTAAACACTTAGGAACAGCAGACGTGTGCTGTAAACAGTGCAAGTGTGAGCATAACATATCCAAAACTTCTGATTTGTTTGTGTTTGCTTTACTGCCAACAAATGCCTGGAGATGGAAACACCAATGATGTTTGCTGGGCAATAAACTAATTACAAAACAGACAAGTGAAGAAAATCCGATTAAACATTGTTAACTTGACCATTTGCAACGCGAGGGGCCAGGGTAATTCTAAATGACTAGATAAACCAAGTTTTCGGAAACACACACAGGCCATTTTAATTTTTTTTTCATGGGGAAGGAAATGACTGTATGTTTACAGCATGAATTACAGAGATCAGCGAGTAGTTAGTGCTTCAGGCCTTTCCGTTCCATTAGAATGTTGCTGGATTAATTTCACTTACCTGGAATTATTTCAGCAAAATACACAACTGTATAAGTGGGATATCAGTGTCAGCCAAAAAAACAAATAATCATAGAAATAATAATGCACAGGACCACACTGTACTGTACAGATAAAGGACACACAGGTGAAATGTCTCTGTGTGAGCAGCAGGCATGCAAGGTGCACAGAAACACCCTGCAGTGCAATAAATGGCATCGGAGAACAACATGATGAACTTTTGAGCCAGGAAGCCAACGGGCCTGGGTTTGACTGCACCAGGCTCATTGCTAGCCCTTCCTGATGGCCTACAGGGAGGAAGAAGGAACATGTTAACACACAGTGGTCAGCACTATTGCTGGGCTCGCTTCATTGCAAGCAATTTATTTGAACATCAGCACTAGAGAAATAATGCTTTTGGTCTGAGGACCTTGTTTCCTTCAGGACCTCTGCCTACAGCTAGCCTTCCCAGCTTGCTTAGCATCCCCAGGCTCTCTCTTAAGAGACTCGTAGACACAGTCACCCCATCATTTTCCCCAGAAGTGCCCCCAGTGGTTGCACACCCACATTTCACATTATTCCCCATATGCAACCATTTACATTTAGGAGTTTCTCTCCAAAAACAGTAACGTGGGGTCGTTACAGTATCAAAGAAAATTTCTTTGCATTCCTGGCTTTGAAATTCATCTGACACTCCCAAATAAATCCAAATATTTTTGGATGACATGTTGAATGTATATTTGTGTGGTAGAAGCAGCTGTTAGAACTTGTAGGAATCCACAATCTAGGGTAACTTTAAGATCAATTGATCGTCTGTCTATCCCATATTATCATATGAAAACATCAGGGTAATACACATTGCTTATGGGCATTCAAGACAACATCTGTTGGAAGATTAGATCAATATACAGTTGAATGGGTCTGTTAATGTGATGACAGTGATTACTCGTGATTATTTGCATCTAAATGAAACTGTGTGAGAATGCTGACATATCCCAGTTCTTGTTACTAGATGGTGGTCAAACCATTTGGTGATAAGGAAGTTTGGGGTAGCTAGCAGTTGGGGATTGATTCCTATGAAGGCTTCCTTGCCTTTGATGCTTTGTTTGAAGGTATCACCTCTAAAACTTTGTGTAAGGTCACACCTTTAAGGACTGCCCACTGAATGTCTATAAAACTACAATGTATGTCTCCCTTAGTTAGACTTGATGACTACAGCGCGAAACAGCACGTTCTGATGTTGTAAACTGATGCTCTCATCTGCAGTAAAGAATCCTGCTGAAGATACTTCCAGGTCTCCTGGTCTTCTCTGCAAATTCCCAACAAACTGCATCACAAATGAGGCCCAGATGTAGTTTTGCTGTGTGGTTTACTCATCTTGGAGTTCTGTTCTTTTCGGACATGACAATGGAGCAGAGAAAATGAGCTGTACTGCTGGAAATTTAGCTGTGGCTTGGAAGTTGTTGCTCAGTCTCAGGAACAGTGCAGTGTACTACAGACTCTCCAGAACAAAAAATTAGACCATGAGTTACATTAATAAAGGTGGCAAAATTCTTGAATGACCTGCTTCAGGAAATCTAATTCTGAAATCCATAATCAATTTTCAGTGCTAGATCTGGTGGTTAAGGTTCCTGCATTACTCAACCCCAGAGTCTACGTTGAAAAAATGTCCATTGATAGCATAGGGTAAAGTGTGGCATAGGTGTACTGCCTGTGCTGGATGGTATCCAAGCTGGCTGCTGAAATTTGAACCTTGACCAAAATAGCTCCATTGCAGATTTGTGGTTTCTGTAGATATTTTTCCCTGAAATAAAACTCAGACACACCCAGCTACATCTGTGGGTGAACTACGAGGGATCATATAGGCTTGAAGATAAGAAGATGGTTATGAACAATTTTCTCTTCATGCTGACTGACTCATCTCCCTCCCTCTTTCTTCTCACACTGTCTGTCATGAGCATAGGCTGAAAATCACACATGGTCTTTATGACTGATGGCCCTTTGATCATTCACTCAACTTCACCTCTCCTGATCTCTATCTGCTCCCTTCCCAGCCACCCAGGGAGGAGGCGTGAGGGACAGAGGGAGCTCATTGGAGACCAAACTGAGAATCTACACACCTTGAGACTCTTTCTGAGCTGTAGTAAGTGACCTGTATGTGTCAGGGTGCACATCCTTTGACCAGAGTTTTGAAAACAGATATTTCAAAGCGCTTAGAGAACCAAAAACAGATGCAACACATATTTCTTTTCCAGGTGTATATTTGGTTGGACGTGACATCCAAATCAGCCTTAACACTTGGCAGTTTATTACAGAATTTTATGTTTAATTTTTTTTTCTTTTTGGGAAACATGACCAAATATCTTACAGCTCTCCAGCAAATTAGATGGAATGACACAAGCCAGTTACATTTTGCTTTTTTTAGAATCTCAGGAAATTTCTGTTTTGGTTTCTCAGCAGCCAGACAGTAGGGTGTTTCCTTCACAACATCTGGGAATGTTCAAGATGCATTTCTACGCCAGTGAGAATTCACATAGTGAAAGATCTGAGGAGGAAGAAAGGAGCAGCCAGAAACACTGTTAGTTGTGGTTGGTTCTCTATCTCTGCTGCTTTTCTGGGCATAATGATACTAGTTCCCGAGCTGCAAACTTTGAACCCAGCATTCCCTCTAAACTATCTCATGAATTTCCATTGCTTCCTCACAGGAGATCTCACCCAACCAACCACCACTTCCTATGGTCATGCAGAGGAAGGACTGGTTGCAATGCAGATGCCAGCATGAAAGAGAGCAGCAGAAGCAGCATAGTGCTTAATGCTGTCACCTTACAAACAAAGGACATGGGACTGAATCCAACCTCTTTCTGCAGTACCCTTGATCAAGGTACTTATCCTGAAATACACACACACACACACACACACACACACACACACACACACACACACACACACACATTTTCAGAACCGCTTGTCCCATACAGGGTCGCGGGGAACCGGAGCCTACCCGGCAACACAGGGCGTAAGGCCAGAAGGGGAGGGGACACACCCAGGATGGGACGCCAGTCCGTCGCAAGGCACCCCAAGCAGGACTCGAACCCCGGACCCACCAGAGAGCAGGACCCGGTCCAGCCCACCGCGCCCCCGCGCCCCCGCGATCTAAACACACACACACACACACACACACACATTTTCAGAACCGCTCATCCCATACGGGGTCACGGGGAACCGGAGCCTACCTGGCAACACAGGGCGTAAGGCCGGAGAGGGAGGGGACACACCCAGGATGGGACGCCAGTCCGTCGCAAGGCACCCCAAGCAGGACTCGAACCCCGGACCCACCAGAGAGCAGGACCCGGTCCAGCCCACCGCGCCACCGCGCCCCCGCGATCTAAACACAATATTTAAAATGTAACTAGTTACATTGGGTTTTTCTCCACATTTTGCCCCTCTGTATGTTAACAGCATCGGGTGGGTGAGGGCAAGTCCTGGACTTGGAGCCCGTTTTCCAGTAATAGTGGTGTGAAGGGTAACTGTGCCTTTATTCAGATTAATAACATGTCAAAGTTTTTTCTTCATCTGTCCTGATATGCCCTTTTGAAGCTGAAGTAATTTTTGCCTTTACAACTTTGCTCTGCCTCCAGGCAATCCACTGTTAATCACCAGGTGGACATGAGAAGGGCAAAAGAGAAAGCCCCTGGTGGATTGAAAGAAACACTGGTTGAAAAACACTTGCTTTTTCTCCACTTTTGGCCACAGATAAGCAGCACAAGAATAATGAATACATGGCTCGGATTCATTGCGTGTTAGTTTGGGTCTCTTCACTGTTGCTTATTTTCTTTTCCTGAAGGTCGGTGTCTCTCTGATAGGAAGGAATTTCTCAGAGTCATATCCTTCTGTTAGGAAAACAGTTTTTTCTGTTATTTTCCATAAAGCAAAACACAGCTCAACAACTTAAAATGTACTTTTAACTTCTTCTGAGTAGCACAGCTGCTTCCAATCTGAAATCTGAACTTTCTGAATGCCCCTTGTTGCATAATGGCCTTGATCAAGGTACTTATACTGAACTGATACAGCGAAAATTACCTTAAATGGATAAATCAATGTAGAGTTACGTAACACAGGAAGGCACCTTTCATAAAGGTGTTAATTTAATAAAAGTTAAGAGTATCCTAAAATGTTAAATCTGTCACTACCACTCTCCACACCCTGGTCCAGGTCATGATGATGTCCTGCCTGGACTACTGCAACTCCCCCCTGTCTGCTGTTCTGGCTACCTGCATTAAACCTCTCCAGCTCATACAAAATACACACACACACACATTTTCAGAACCGCTTGTCCCATACGGGGTCACGGAGCCTACCCGGTAACACAGGGCGTAAGGCCGGAGGGGGAGGGGACACACCCAGGACGGGACGCCAGTCCGTCGCAAGGCACCCCAAGCGGGACTCGAACAACAGACCCACTGAAGAGCAGGACCCGGTCCAACCCACTGCGCCACTGCGCCACCGCGCCCCCCCTTCATACAAAATACTGTGGTATGAATTGTCTTTGACCTTTCAAAGTGTCCCCATGTATTTCTAAAACTGTTCAATTCCAAAAATTCCTTAAAATTAAGATTTCCAAGCATTCCTTTTGCAAAAAGTTACAGTATTACAATAAGAGCTTTGTATGTTGTTAAAGAAAGAAAGTATACACACACACACACAGAGTCTTAAACCGTCAAGTCGATTCCAAAAGCTCAAAAATGGGGGAAAAGCAATATTGTAAAACAAACAATTCAGTTTATTGAGAATGACAAGGGATCTTTATACCGTTCAATAAATCACATTTCTTAACTTGCACTTCTGGAAACATATACCCATTAGAATTGTATACATACATACTGAATACCTCATCATAGACATGTGTCGTTTAACCTTTTCAGGCCAGTATTAATACTGACAGTTGAAAAATAATTACTATCTAATGCTAATTTCCAATGGCTGCCTGGAAAGGGTTAATAAGGAATATTTAAAGAGATAAGTCAAAAATTTTGCAGTATCTCTAAGTACTGAATATACAGCACAGTTTCCATAAGAACAGGACCTTGATTTGACCAGCAAACCTGCCGAGTCAAATACCTACAATCAATGGAAGATCATGTACAAGGTCAATGTCAAAATTATTGCCTGTTCTTATCAACAGCGTGCTACAGATGCATATGCTTGAAACAGAATTACAAAGCAAGAACAATATAGGTGTCAGGGAGGAACACTGGGTACAGGCAAGTGGAGGACCCCAGCGCAGGTGAGTCTTTATTCAGGTAATCAGGTTCCGGGAACAAGGTGAACTCAAGATCAGGGACAGGCAAAGGTCTGAGACACGCAAACATCATAAATGGGGCAATCTAAGTCGTGGTCAAGAAAAACAAGCAAACGGTCAGGAACCTGGCAAGGCCACTGATCCTGCAAAGCACGAGGCAATTGCAAGAATCCACATCTGTGTGTGGATGCAGACCTCCTTTTATCCTGCGTCCCCTTGATTGTCGGCAGGTGTTGCTGCTTTGCTCATTGTTGGGGGCCTGACAATAGGTTTGATATTAGAGCTCTTCAGACTAGCGCCTCTTTTTATGTAAGTTCACCGCTTTTGGAAAATACTTGTTCGCTCAGGACGGATGTTTCTATTACAGACCGAATGACTCTCCCTCTTCATGTTCAACCTAGTAGCGATTTGACGAAACGTCCTCTATCTGTCTGAATTATACTGACGCCGACACTAAGATTTTAGTGAGTGGTTTTGTGAAACTCTCCGAATGACTTGGTATGGACTGCAGATTTTTGTAAATCTGTTTTAAGATGATTAAGATTATGAATGTTAAACTAGAAATGTATGTAACGACATAACTTGGAGAGCTGGCTGTTTTAGCTGGAAAGGGTGGAAAGACTTAAGAATTGGTTGCTGTCTCCCTCTCCTGGAAGCAATATGAATTACTTTTTTTTTACATTTTCTATCTTTGCGCCAACCTTAAAAATGACAGAAAACAGAAATAAGCTGTCTACTCTGATTCCTCTTTAATACTCACCGTTGACTCTTTTTACACATAATAAAAACCAACATTTCTCATCTCCTTACTGATCGTAAACACTTAGGAACAGCAGACGTGTGCTGTAAACAGTGCAAGTGTGAGCGTAACATATCCAAAACTTCTGATTTGTTTGTGTTTGCTTTACTGCCAACAAATGCCTGGAGATGGAAACACCAATGATGTTTGCTGGGCAATAAACTAATTACAAAACAGACAAGTGAAGAAAATCCGATTAAACATTGTTAACTTGACCATTTGCAACGCGAGGGGCCAGGGTAATTCTAAATGACTAGATAAACCAAGTTTTCGGAAACACACACAGGCCATTTTAATTTTTTTTTCATGGGGAAGGAAATGACTGTATGTTTACAGCATGAATTACAGAGATCAGCGAGTAGTTAGTGCTTCAGGCCTTTCCGTTCCATTAGAATGTTGCTGGATTAATTTCACTTACCTGGAATTATTTCAGCAAAATACACAACTGTATAAGTGGGATATCAGTGTCAGCCAAAAAAACAAATAATCATAGAAATAATAATGCACAGGACCACACTGTACTGTACAGATAAAGGACACACAGGTGAAATGTCTCTGTGTGAGCAGCAGGCATGCAAGGTGCACAGAAACACCCTGCAGTGCAATAAATGGCATCGGAGAACAACATGATGAACTTTTGAGCCAGGAAGCCAATGGGCCTGGGTTTGACTGCACCAGGCTCATTGCTAGCCCTTCCTGATGGCCTACAGGGAGGAAGAAGGAACATGTTAACACACAGTGGTCAGCACTATTGTTGGGCTCGGTGCTGACATTGGACTTGTGCTTCCTGTGCACTCCAAGGAGTACTCCCTCCCCCGATGGCACATCCTCTTCAGTATCTTGCTGAGCTCATTCCGAAACCTCCTGTTAACGGCAGCGTACATAAGAAGATTCAGACAAGCGTGTACAAAGGCTAAGCTCTCCGTGAAGTGCGTGGCAAAGTCCAGGTTAGCGCTCAGGGCGCAGTCCGAGAGGACATGGAGGTCCTGCAGGGAGTGCAGGAAGACCATCAGGTTGTAGGGGAACCAGAACAGAAAGAAGACCCCCAGCAGCAGCAGAGCCAGCCAGAGCACTTTGAACTTCTTCCTCATGCCTGATCTAGGCATCACACACAGGATGCGCAGGAAGAAGAAGGACATGGCGAGGAAGGGCAGGAGGAATCCACAAATGTTCAGCTGGAACTTCATGAAAAGTCTCCAGGGCGAGATGTGCACTTCTCCAAAGCTGTACACGCACTGCATCTTTCCATCTGTCTCCTCGACAGTGGCAAAGGCGAGGCTCGGTACAGCTGACAAACAGGCGAGGATCCACACGGCAACACACATTGAGGCCCTCCGGCCTCGTGCCGTGCGCTCATTGCAAGCCCAGACCACGCAGAGGTAGGCCTCAAGACTCATGCAAGTGATGAAGAAGATGCTGCTGTACAGATTCAGAGTGAAAACGGCAGTGAGGGTTTTGCAGCCTGCGGAACCAAAGAGCCAGTGGGAGTGCGCAGACACGGCCCAGAATGGCAGAGTGACTGCAAACAGCATGTCGGAAAGGGCCATATTGAGAAGGAGCAGAGATGCAACACCCCTCAGCCTGGTGCACTTGAGCAGAATAATGGCCAGCAGCAGATTGCCTGCTATACTGAGCACAGTCAGGATGGAGTACAATGTGGGCAGAAAAATTCTCTGAAAAGCCCTCACATGCGACTTGTCACAAGGTGCATATTGGTCCTGGTCATGCTCTTCATAATATAGACTGTAGTCATATATATACTCCAGCTCTGCAGTAGTGTTTACTGTTGTTTCCACTGCGGTCATGATGAAGTTTCCAATTGGAAGGCTGAAAAAACAGAGGTACAATTTGAATGAATGAATGAATGAATGAATGAATGAATGAATGAAGCAAGCCTTATTAATTCCAAGCGGAAATTCTCATTGGTTGCAGCAGCATACAATGTACAACATACCCCCACAAACAAAGACATACTTGGAAGACACATGGATGAATAAATATAAATAAATAAATAAATAAACAAAGAAAAAAACACACATACACACACAGAAACTGCTTGTCCCAAATGGGGTCACAGTGAACCAGAGCCTAACCCAGCAACACTTGGCACAAGGCTGGATTCTACTCTCCTCTCTTAATGAGCTTGGGATCAAAGGTGCAACACTAAGATGGTTTGAGTCCTACCTATCTGACAGATCCTATCAAGTGGTCTGGCGGAGCTCTCATTCTCCTCCTCTGCCTCTCTCAACCGGTGTCCCGCAAGGCTCGGTACTGGGTCCTCTTTTTTTCTCGATCTACAGCTCCTCCCTCAGTCCAGTCATAGCCTCCCATGGATTCAAATGTCACTGCTATGCTGATGATACCCAGCTTTTCCTCTCCTTTCCACCTGGTGCGTCAGACATCTCCGCACTCATTGCTGCCTGCCTGTCGGACATCTCTTCATGGATGTCTGATCACCACCTCCAACTCAACTTCTCCAAAACAGAGATTCTTCAGCTCCCAGCTGGCCTGTCCTCTTATCATGGTCTATCAATCTAACTGGACAACTCACTCATTTCACCTACCTCCTTGGTTAAGAGTATGGGAGTAACGATTGACACGATCTGTTTTTCTATCAGCACATCGAAGCCACAACCTGGTCCTGCAGATACATCCTGCATGATATTCGTAGGATCCGTCCCTACCTCACAATTGACTCTGCCCAACTACTTGTCCAGGCCATAGTGACTTGCCATCTGGACTACTGCAACTCTCTCCCATGTGGCCTTCCTGCTACTGCCATCAAACCTCTGCAGCTTCTACAAAATGCTGCTGCACGAGTTGTATTTGATTTGCCAAAGCGTTCCCACGTGTCTCCTCTACTCATATCTCTGCACTGGCTTCCTATAGCTGCCCAAATCAAATACAAGACCCTGGTTATTGTCTACAAATGCATCAATAGAACTGCTCCCAGCTATTTACAGGACTTGATCAACCGCTACACCCCAGCCAGACCCTTTCGCTCGTCTGCTTCTGCTCGCTTGGTGGTCCCGCGCATGAAAGATAAAGCACGGAGGTTCTCGGTTCTGGCTCCGTTGTGGTGGAATGACCTTCCCTCTCACTCAGAACTGTGGAAACTCTGTCTTCATTCAAGAAGGGTCTGAAAACTCACCTTTTCCGGACCCATTTCGCCCAAGATCTCTCCTGCTTATGTATGGTGTAAATGTTCATGCACTGTAACTTCTTGAGCATCCCCAGGTAAGCCTTTATTCAGCCACTACTCTGGCATTGTATGTGATTGTTTGTGTATCCTATAATAGAAAAAAAATGGTAGGAGGTATCAGGATTTGTCTATCCTGTATTTTATGCACCTACTTGAACGATGAACATCGGTCCAGCAAGAGGAAGGTAACAAACTATGTTTACTTGAGTCACATGTCTGCAGCTGTATCTCTTTCTCTTAATGTAATGCATAAATTGTATTTTTGCTGAGATGTATGCTGCTTTGGACAAAAGCGTCTGCTAAATGAATAAATGTAAATGTAAGGCAGGAAGGGGAGGGGTCACAGCCAGGACAGGACACCAGTCCGTTACAAGGCACCCCAAGCAGGACTCGAACCCCAGAACCGCCAGAGGGCAGGACCCAGCCAAGTCTGCTGCGCCACCGTACCCTCCTAATAAATAATATACATGATAAATAATCAAGGGGCTGAGTGAGGTGAGATGATCAGCTCAGTGCCACTTGGTCATTAAGTGGTTGTTCACCTCCCTGGCAGATGTATGTTGCTCATTTAAAAGTGCTGGATGGAACACAAGCGCTCCAGAGTGAACATGAAAAAAATGTGTTTATGGTGAAAAACCGCAGGCCATCAGTTGCAGCAATACAAAGTTAGTCAGACTAAAGGACATCTGAGATGAAGCTGCCTGCCTTCTCTAAATAACCAGCACTAAAGTAGTCACCACTAGGAGTTTTATCAATAACTTTTGTCTGACACCTTTTCCCCAAGACAAATAGAAAGGGAAAGATTCAGCTTTCTCCTGATTCACTTGTTTGTACAGCACCGTGGTCTTACTCTGTCAATCCAGAGTAAATAATAACCAAAGCAACAAAGGCAGAAAGAGGGATTTGTAGCTGGACTCTTCTGCTTCCAAGACAACAGGCCTAACCACTGTGCCACTTTCTGGCCCCGGTACATGAACCACTGTGATGGGTATATAAATGCAATTGCTTGCTAGTTTGTGCAAACTGAAAATGCTATTACTTCTGACAACAAAGAGAAAATGATATATGCTGATCATATCATGTAAACAAAAAACTTTTTATGAAGATGAAGATAATTATTGTCGACACAAAATGGATGAAAACATGTAAAATAAGGAGCGCAGTCTTACCGTGGTTCTGGGTTCGGATGTGTGCCAGATGTTTTGCTTCCAGTCTTCATCCTCCTGTGGAAAGTATGCAGGCTACCTCCCCCTTGCTGCACTGTAGCAGTATATTATTTTCGGTTTTCTCGTCATTCTTTTGGAAAACCTTGAACTGTCATCACTCACAACTGTTATGTTATTGTCTGAACTATTGTTTCATCTTATCAAGTGGAAGACCCACTGACACTGATGTCTTTTTAATGCCAAACTGCAATAGGAGTAACTCCTTAACATTAAAGTTTTTCTCAGGCTGAATGCGAACCGAGTTTATAAGAATTTACAGAATGATGTGAGTAACTGGTCATTTGCACCAGTCACTTTGGACACAAATAAAAAATTCCAGGGAAGAAGCCAAGTAAAAAATGTGTAACGCAAAGTGTGCAGCTTGAGCTGTGGTATCCCTGTGATGACCCCTATGGTGCTTTCTAGAAATAAATGAGCTTATTTTGTTCAAAAAATGGCTATTTTTGAATATGAAAATCAGCTTGGAAGATCAGATAAGGTTGCTCTGTCCGTGCAAGTGCTGAGCTGCAAACACCACCCAACTGTCATTTTTGATGCATGGATCAAGAAAAACTATTTAGACACATTACTGGAATTACATACATTTTAAATGGGAAAAAAGTTTATTACATAGAGCTTGTTGGTATTATTTGTAAAACGAGAAAAGGACTCACAATAGCTATATTTCCATTTATTCATTTAGCAGACATCTTTCTCCAAAGCGACGTACATCTCAGAGAAAATACAATTTAGTTATAATAATAATAATAATAATAATAATAATAATAGTTATGAACAATAATACCTATAAAAATAGTAGCTTTGCTGTTTCACAGAGCATGGGTGGTGCGAGAGGACATGGGTTCAACCCTGCTCAGTCTGTGTGGAGTTTGCATGTTCTCCCCGTGTCTGCATGGGTTTCTTCCGGGTGCTCTGGTTTCCACCCACAGTCCAAAGACATGCTGTTCAAGTGGATTGGTGATTCTAATGTCACCCAAAGTATGTGAGTGAGGGAAAGAAGGTGTGTTTCACTGGTCTATGGATCAGTGACTCATTGTCAATAGTGTATCTAGTAGTGTAAGTCACCTTGGGTGAATAAGGTATGGGCTGATAACATTACATAGTGTTTACTGGAACTGATTTGTACTTATTCTTAAGGACTCTTGTCTTATAATGTGAGTGTGATTAGACTGAATCCCACCTCCTGCTGTAGTGCCCCTGACTAAGGTATGGACCTGGGGAACTCAGCCACCCCCTGTACAAGACATCTGTAACACCTGGTGCTTTCGAAAAGCAAAGAGTACTGTATCATTAAAGTCCTCAGTCATCGTGCACACACACTTTTTTCTCTCCTCCCCTCTGGCAGGAGGCTCAGAACTATTTGTACTCGCCCCACATGACTCAGAGACCGATTTGTGCCCACAAAAGCCCTAGCAGCTCAACACCCTTCCGTACTGAGAGCTGCACAAAAGGCTCGTCCTGTTGTGTTTCTGTACAAATTGCCTCAATGTTTGACACCAACGTTTATTGTCTGTGCATTTATTGTCTACTTGTATTGTAACGACCCGCGTTACTGGCGAGTGTCACGTTCGAGCGGGAGAATGAGGTCATTGTAAATAGTTGGATTGTGGGTAAAATGTGAATTAAGTGTTCAACCGCTGTGGGAACTCAAAGGCCGGGTAATAGTAAAATGGGTGAGGGTGTTTACGAGTGATAATAAGAGGAAAGCCTCATGGGTGTTAAAATTGGCTTGAAATACAGGTCCTGAAGAAAAGGGACTGATTAGTCTTTGATCTGACAGCGTTATTTCTTTGTGTTAGAGGCTATATCTCTCCCATTGTATGCAGGTGTTCCTGACGCCCGTGCGTCCCTCCTGCTTCTCCTCATCCCAACCCAGAGCGCAGCACATTACAGCATTCATAACTTTAAGTGTATGCGGGAGACTGTCATGCAAGTATGAATTTCGTTGTGCGATGTACACAACTTGTGGAGACAAGATAATAATAAAATAGACCTTGAACTAATGCAGTAAAATGTCCTACTCTGTATAAATAGGTAAATCGATGTAGAGCTCATAAGATAGCATCGTAAGCTGCTCTGGAGGGAGGTTAGGTTTCGCACGCACGCAGGCCAGCTATTACGTTAGAGCACTGGAAGAGGTGAAGACAAAGTGAATGCAGGAGGGAACTCTGTGACATTCTTCTATGTATTTGATTGAAACGTTAAGATTTTCTTTAGGTTATATTATTAATTAAAAATAATGTTAAAATGTGTAGTGCTACAAAAGAAACGCGATTTGTGTCTGTGGGACGCTCTAATCATGTTTTGATGTCGCTCTTTTAGGGTTAAATCATTGTAAACTTACTGAGTCACTGTGAGTAAACGTGTCTTTCTGTCTCGTCACTGTGATGCAGGACTCAGTTCTTCCCATATTGCTACAAAGAAAAAATGTGTTTAACAGCTAACAGTACAACAACGTAAGCCACCACGTGGCATGTTCTGCACATATTGATATTTGCAGCAATTTTGTCGTTTTTAAGCATTTTGCAAAACATATTTTAACGCTTACTCTGTGTTCATTACCGTGTTGGTTATTAAAAGTTATTTAACAACCTGTAATTATAACACTTACAAAACCCATCGATATTTTGACAAGAAGATTTATTCCCTTATTTCCAGTCACAACGCGTAAACGTAAGTTGTGGATATTTTGACCCAAAGGACGCTCCGTAGTTTCGAAACCAGTACGTAGCAGTTCACAGAAAATTACAGGCGGTGACTTCAGCTGTGTTCAGGGAAATTATCTTTTAGAAGTTTACACGACTATTGCATTAAATGTGTAAGAACGTAAAAGTAACGTAAAAAGAATGGTGACACTCCAAATATTCAGAGAGACTTCACAATTATGTTGTCGGTCTGATATCGCTGATACTGACAGACTTGTCGTACGTATGTATGCTAGTATGAGCTTAAATATTCGTACTGCATTTATGTTATATAATTTCAATATATTTTTCTTTTCTACATTTTTTTTACAGCGGTATTTACCTGGGAGTGTTATTTTCTTTAAATAAACTAATATAGGCAACATACGATAATTATAAGGTATCTTACGCAATCGAAGTTGTGATTGGCGGATGTAGAATGACGCCACGAAAACGCAGTACATAAGAACATCCTGTGCCGGTTAGCACGTGGCTGCGTAAAGGAAAGTCAAATTACTTTGTATTGTGCAGTGTGATCGGTGCCGGTTCCATTACAAAGCTATACTAAAACTGTAGTAACCGCTAACTAAAGGTGAGTAGTTTTTTTTGTGTCGTTGACGGACGTTACTTTTAGGGTTTGGATATTTATCAGTTTCTTCATTCTTGTTCAGCCTTTTTTTTCCCCACGTTTGTTTATGTCCCAGCACTCAAAACGCTCTTTCTTTTCTAGCTTGTTCACAAGGTTCTTAGAAGTGTGTTTAAAATTAATGTTTATGCCTGTTACAAAAGGTAGCGGTAAAGGTTTAAATTATTTTGTGTCCCTAGTAGCGGTCTCTTTGCCGCTGATGTCGTCGGTAACGCGTGACCTTCAGTCGAATTGGGTCTGACCCCGCACTTGACCCTTCTGTTAAATGGGTGAACATGATGTCTTCCTGTTCAGTCAGTGTATTTAAAAAACGAGTGACTTATTTGTGGTAACTGCTTGCACTTCCTTCACTGCTATATTTTAATCACCCCTCTTTTTTCTAATGATTAATAAATGCAATTTTTCTGTAGTTTATCTTGTAATGGCCTGTGACTGCAAACTGTCTGTACCGGAGGTAATACAGCATTCTTATCATGGTATGGTGATATTTACCTAGGAGTGAACCTTGTGATCTGTACTAATTCATGATTAAAATTTGGTGTTAATTCTCCAGTGGCCAGGTTACTGTCTAAATCTGAATATTTGCACATCCCAAGCTTTCAGACATGTTTCATCAGTGGTCAAAAGTTATGAAGTGCTGGTCTATTGTTGACTTTCACAATTTGTATTTGCACACCTGAAATAATGGTTTTGGGATTTTGTAGTTTAAACATGTTTCGATTCATGTTTGCACAGCCATTTAGACCAATGAGACAACAGCTTTCAAACTTAAGGATTGTCTAAGAGCTTAAAAAAAGTGTAACTTCTTCCATACTACAATTTGTTAGTAACTGTTAGTAAAATAGGCTTTCATTAAATCTTTTGCCACCAAATATTGCCATGTCTAGCTGGTGTGCAGTTCTAATGATATGTCCTTGTGCTCTGTGATGCAAGTTTTGAAGTAATATGGTAGCACTCTGACTGGGTTCAGAGGTCCTGTTGCAGTCTTGCAAGAGCTTTAAGGTATTGATGTTATTGGACATCTCTTAATTTTAGTCAGTCATTGAGGGGAATGAAGCAGCTAAATGGAGGTAAAGCACTGTGGTGTTCACAGAATGGGCATGGGTTCTGAAGAATGTGGTCTGGACCTGCATGATGACGAGTGTTGAGATGCTAAAAAATACTCAGGAAACTTGATATACACAGGATACTACAGCTGTGGTAGAGGCTGGATCTTGAACTAGTAACATCTAGGTTCCATGTATGAAGACATTACTTATGTTATGCTGATGAATGAATGCTCAAATAAGTAACTTTAAAATGTGACCTGACATTTGGTTGTTTTGTAATCTCTTACAACATGCCACCACCTTTTCAGAGTCGTGATGTCGTCTGTTGAGAACTATGAAGAGTTGGAGTCAAAGCTCATGAGAAAGGTGAAGGAGAACCCGTTTGTTCCTGCAGGTATTTTCTAAAATTTATACCTCAAGGGTTTTTTTTAAAAGCTTTTAGCATGCAAACACTTAAGAGGTTGTAATTGGATTACATTGGATTGGATTAGGGGGGTGCGGTGGCGCAGTGGGTTGGACCGCAGTCCTACTCTCCGGTGGGTCTGGGGTTCGAGTCCCGCTTGGGGTGCCTTGTGATGGACTGGCGTCCCATCCTGGGTGTGTCCCCTTCCCCCTCCGGCCTTACGCCCTGTGTTGCCGGGTTGGCTCCGGTTCCCCGTGACCCCGTAAGGGACAAGCGGTTCTGGAAGTGTGTGTGTGTGTGTGTGTGTGTGTGTGTGTGTGTGTATTGGATTATACAATAGTTAACACACACACACACATTTTCAGAACCGCTCGTCCCTTGCAATTTTTAATAGCAAACAAATTGCTTTATTTTGTGCTTGGATCCGTAGCTTGGCTAACAATAAACTGAACAAAAGACATGGTATGATTGTGTTTGTGCTTCAGGAATAGCAGGATGTGCTGCAATTGTCGCCTATGGCCTTTACAAGCTGAAGAGCAGAGGAAATACGAAGATGTCCGTACACCTCATCCATATGCGTGTGGCAGCCCAGGGCTTTGTGGTTGGTGCAATGACACTTGGTATGTACTAACTGTTTGCATACAGGAAGCGGTAGCCCTGAGACTCATGACATGTAATAAATTTGTAATTAATCTTGCCTCATTTCTGGTGGAAGACCAGTATATTTTCACCTATTGTCATTCTGCTTCCTGTCATTAGTTGCTGTGAAGGAGGTTTTTAGAGATTTGTTGATCCTTAAAGCAGTTTATGGTTAAAATTAATCTAAAATGCTCCCATTGGATTTAAGAAATTCATTGGTTGCAATGGAAGTTGCACAGGACTGCAGTAGCACCCAGTGGTAGCAGAATTCACTGGAGCAAGTGAATACCATGTTCATTGTGTAGCCTGTGGTCTCTTCTGCTCACATGGTCCAAAACCTATTCATTAACTTCTGTAGCACTGGTGTTCATACTCAAACCCATCCAGAACATCAGACCCCCAGGCTAAACACAGGCAGCCTTTTCACTCACTCGCTCACTCACACCGCTGTCACAGCTGTAGTCTTCAGTGGCATATAACAACCGAAGCAACAAGAGAACCATAAATGACTTTGACAGCTACTCTACCTTAACTGTGGTGTATGAGACAAAAAAAAAAAAACACTAAAAATGTAGAAAACACTGCTGCTAAATCCAAATCCTGACATAATCAGATGTGAATAAACTTGACAGTGAGAAATAACAATGTCTGAAATTGTTTAAAATGTTTTTTTTTCTTTTTTTTTTTTTTTTTCTTCCCTTCCCACAGGGGTTGTCTACTCAATGTATAAAGAATACTTCACAAAGCCAAGAGTTCAAGAAAAATGAATGGGAGAAATTTTAATTTTAGCTGTACATTAGTTTCATTACTGTAGTTCATACAGACTTTTGTGCAAGTTGCACTTAATGAGGCTGTATGCATTTAAACATTTTGCTTTTTGCTCATGTATTGTGGTTGGGAGGTGAGTGAGCATGATGTGTAGCACCTTCGCTTTGGAAGAGGATAATGTTTATGAACTGACTTCTCATCCTTTTATGTTGTAAAAGACAACTGTTGGTACATGAGACCATTCAGCATTTCTACCAGAGAACTTGGATTGAAACATTTTCCGTGTCAGTACAGAAATGTGTAGCTCTTGGCTGAAATTGCTTCCAGTAAGTTGATTTTGGTAGATGCTCAAATTTCTACCTGTTTATATGGCAGGATTAACAGGAGCAATGTGGAGTTTGAGGGGAAAAATGGGGAAATGCTTTAGAATAATTGGTCCAATGCAACTAGTTTTTAATGTGACTTTGCAGCTAAACAAAACACTTTCTATGGGCTACTATAGCAGGAACCTGTCAGAAGCTAGACTGCTGGGTTTCTGAACTTTTTCAAACATTTTGAAAACTAGAATACTTGTTTTACTTTTAAACATGGGGTGGGTTTTTTTTTTTTTTTTTTTTTTTTTAAGCTACCTTGTCATTTGTATTCATCTGCTTTAGCCTCCCCCCTTCAAATTTTGTTTCAAAGTAATTCTTCTCAATGGTGCCACATACTGTTTTGAGGACCACCTAACTTATGTAGTGTGTATGTATATATTTAAAAATAGTGTGGATAAACCAGTTTTATTCTAATTTGATATAATTGTGGTGTAAAGACATGCTTGAAAAATATTGGGTTTGGATGCAGTTGAGTGTCAAGTGACTGACATGTACGTTAACTTCAGCAGAACCAGGTTGTCTGACAGCTGTTTGAGTAAAAATGAAATGTATGTTAAATGCAGTTATTCTGTATATTTTGAGAGAAATAAAAGCTTTTATTCAAGTGGCTGGTACTGTTAGTCTTTATTATGAATGCAAATGTTTACTGTTCTTATGAAACCACCTTTTTGTGTCTTGATTTGAGGCCTTCCTTCACAATGGAGTAACTACCACTGTAGTTATTGCATGCATATCTCCAAGAACCTGGGGTAGAGCAGGGCACAACAGACCATATCTTGGAGCTGGTCTAGGAATGCTTGGGGATTCACCAAGAGGAGCCAGCAAGTGGGGCAGAAAAAGTGATGAGGAATACCTGCTCAGCTTGTTGGCACCACAACACGTTCCAGGGCATGCAGATGGAAACTAAACTAGAAACCTCCCTCCCTCCCTCCCTGGAGGATGGGGAAATCATGGTGATGTAGAACTGACTTCAATGTAAGTCACAAGCAAGACAACACAAAGTGTACACACACACACACACACACACACACACAATTTCAGAACCGCTTGTCCCATACGGGGTCACGGGGAACCGGAGCCTACCCGGGAACACAGGGGCGTAAGGCCAGAGGGGGAGGGAACACACCCAGGACGGGACGCCAGTCCGTCGCAAGGCACCCCAAGCAGGACTTGAACCCCAGACCCACCGGACAGCAGGACTGTGGTCCAACCCACTGCGCCACCACACCCCCCACAACACAAAGTAGTTCTTCTTAAATTAACTTGTGTTACAGCTGGTAGTATAGTGGTTCGTGTTGCTGCTTTCGGACCCAAAGGTTACAGGTTTGATTCCCAGCTGTAGTACCCTTGAGCAATGTACTTGCTCTAAACTGCTTCTATTTTTTATTTTTTTATTTTTATTTTTTTTTTTTTAAAAAATTACCCATCTGTCTAAATTTGTAAACAATGGTACCTTAACATTGTAAGTCAGCAAATAATAGATGTATGGTGCATATGGTCAAATCTGTTGCCATGGAAACAATTAAAGGGCTAAACATAATTGGACCGGATTTGCCTCTATGTTAACAACTGTTTTACACAGCAACCTCAAGCTATTTTTTTGTATTATACTCATATTTTAGCACAATGGTCTAATCAGACAGCTGGTTATTTTGGTAGGATTACATCTTCATTATTCTGTAAAATGACAAATTAACATTATTTAAAGAATTCAGTAATTGGAAAATTTGGAAGTGTGTTGTGTGAAAACATACGGTTAAAATAAGCGGTATTTTAAAAATGCTTTTAGATATGAGTGAATGTGGTGAAATCTTATTTCTGAAAGGTGTAACAATGCAGCTTATCCAACCTATATTTTTATACTCTATGTGCGGTAATGACAGTGGTTTAGAGGTGACATAAGTGATGAATAGTTTTATTAATGCATAGTCATTTGACAGGGTCAGTACCAGTGGTGTGTTGTATGTGTAGCCTTCGAGCTCTTCTATAATACTTAAGTTTCTGAAGAAACTGCTTTCTGTTTAGAAATATACTTTGATTCAGGTACACTTTTGCCACTCTTCGGTTGAACTGGTGACATCGGTTGCAGTTACTGTGTAACTTGTGTGTGTGTGTGCTCGCACACAATTACCTTACAATGGACTGGTTTCACATCCTGAGTATACCCTGACTTGCGTAGCACTCGGAGCTTCCCGGATAGGCTTCAGACAACCTTGACCCTGCATTGGACCAGTGGATAACAACAGTGAACCAGCCCCTTCTTGCACTAGAACTGTTCACTTTTAAGGTTTAAAAGTTTTGATTAAGCTACTTTGATTCTCTAGGTTTTGGTGAATTCATCAGCTGTCAGTCACATTTTCCAAAAACCATTTTATTCAAAAAAGCCATTTAAGGGAAAAATGCACTTAATTGCTGTCAGTGTGCTTCTCCGGCTGAGTTCATTGGCCACTCTTTGCTGTCAGTCACAGTTTTCTGTCTAACCAGTCGGGTGCCATCACCACACATAGCACTAACTCTTCAGGAATGGGCAGTTGGGACATCTCAGCCAAGCTGCTCCCTTTAGGGTAAAAATCCATAGCTTCACTTCTGAGCCTGTTCATGTGGGAAAAAACTAATGCTTGTTTATTTTTCATTTAACTGACACCTGTATCCAAAGCAACCTACTACTGTTCACTGATTTGTACAGCATGGTGGTGATATTTGTACTGGAGAATTTCAGGGTAAGTTTATCTCTTACATCCCCACCACAGTCCATCCTCAGTCACCATGTCAACAAAGACTTGCAATGAATCAGAGTCAACATGTATGAAGATGGTGAGGGAGAATCCATTTGTCCCTGCAGGTATTATTTTTGCATTTGTCTTCTTCACAGCTTTGTGTCACAGTAAGTGTAAAAAGTTACAACACCTACTAAAGGATTGCATTAACTAAGTAATGCATTAATATTTTTAACAATGGTAAAGTGACATTAATTTATGTAACACAAAACAGACGTAACTAGTTATTTTTAAAGAACTCAGTAAATGTTATTCAAATATTTTTAGTGGGGCAAACAAATTTGATTTGTACTTAACAGTAATTTTGCAAAGCACAAATGATGACACTAGATCCTTGTTTTATGAAAATTTGCTTTAGAATGTTTTTGAATATTCAAACATTTTCCACATTTTTTATTTACCACTTGTCCCGTTGTTCCTTCTTCAAAGTTTCCATCTGTTAAAGATCAAAAGCTACCTGCACTTCCACAGCCAACCTTTAGTAAGCAGTAAAATGCATACAGAAACAGAATAGGAGTGTGAGAGTACCTTAATTCAACTCCTACAGTGTTTACAGCATTTACAGCATTTACAACTCCTGTCTGGTGATCCCGAGTGTCAGTGATCAATGCCCGTATATGAGATGAATTAGTCAACAACTGGCATTGAATAGGACATTGCTGAGGGAACATTTTTATTTAAAGTAATTTTAAATTAGAAATGTTAAAATGAAGTCTTACAAAGTATATTTATTATAGCTACAGAAATATTTTCAGAAAACTTTACCTGTAATAAACACTGAGGAATGTCTGTCTTAGTTGTGTACATAATAAAGAAGGTTTGTGTGGCTCTGTGATGGACTCGTGTCCCATCCAGGGTGTACCCTACCTCGTGCGTTATGCTTCCAGGACAGACTGGACTACAGGGACTCTTGTGTTGCACGAGTGGTTATTGATAATGGGTTGACTGATGGATGTGTTACAGATCATTTATTTTATGTTTTGCCTTTTATCTGTTTTAACAGCACCTAAATAACTGCAGGGGTGCCTTTATTATGTACCTGTCTTAGTGACTTGGTGATGAAAATGACAGGTTGCAGACACACTTCTGGTCCCAGCTGTGTTGGTAAGCTAGTGTTACTTGGTATTGTGGCAGTACAAAAGCTTTCTTTTCTTGTTCCTTCTGCATGTCAGGAGTTGCTGGATGTGCTGCAACTGTGGCATATGGCCTCTACAGGCTGAAGAGCAGATGGGACACTAAGATGTCCATGCGCCTCATGCGCATGCGTGTGGCAGCCCAGGGCTTTGTGGTCGGAGCAGTGGCCTTTGGTATGTAGTACCAGCAGACAGTAACATCTAGGACCATTTTATGTTAGAAACTCACAACAGTAAACCAGTTCACCCATCACTGGCTACTAATGGATGCTTAAAACACCAAATTTATCCAATACTCTGTTTTGTTGCAAAATTGTGTAGACAGCTGTAAAAGTACAGTTTTCTGATTGATATACAGTTCTTTCTGTTTTTCGCATACAAATTTAAGTACAATTGGTATTCAGATGAAAGAAATATATTTAGATCGGTAACACAAACAACTGTTTTGATCATATGTGGAATATACAAACTCTGAAATTAGATTAGTTCAGTTGCTGTTTTTAACACTTTTGATGAATTATTATTATTATTATTATTATTATTATTTGCAGGGATTGTCTACACAGTCTACAGAGAGTACAGTGTGAAGCCAGGAGTTCAAGAAAAATGAACTGGACAAATGAAATTCAGCACCTGTAAAGTTTTTAGTTCTGAAATTGTTACAACTATTTTGCACGAGAGGTTGCTTTCAGTAAATTTATTGTGGTACAGAAAGTTTTTTACAATTATACACGTAATTTAACTGGATTAAAAATCAAAAATTTCACCAAGACAGCAGTGGGGCAGCTATTTTCCATGCAATGGGAGCAATTGCATTTTTTAATCAAATATTTCTTAAAAATATTGACGTTATGGAAGACGACTGCGTGGTGTTGGACGTCAGATAGTTATATTTAAAATGTTTATTTTCAACATAAACCACAATTTCTTCTTCTGTACTTGTCTTTTTTTCAGTATATTTTCCTCCTTGCCCTAGGAAAATAGAGCGTCTGACAAGTTACCTCGGCTGGAGGTCAGAAGTAGCAGTGGTTCCCAGTCTTGGGCGAGTGTTAGAACACCTACGGTCACATTCGTTTTTATTACAGGAACTACGGTTATTGCTCCGTTATTGGAGAAACTACGGTACAATCTGTTGCCATGGAAACTATTGCAGTCAAGTATTGTGACGAGGCAAAAGAAAGATTCACGTCAGCCCTTCCTGATGTTCACTGGAGCAGCGACAGATATCAGCAAGTACGCGTACATATGATATAGACACACTCTGGCAGACTCTCGCTGAAACCGCTTGTCCGTACGGGGTGGCGGCGAGCTGGAGCCTAACCCAGCAACACAGGATGTAAGGCTGGAGGGGACACACCCAGGAGGTGACGCCAGAAAGTCACAAGGCACCCCAAGCGGGACTCGAACCCCGGACCCGCCAGAGAGCGGGACCTGGCCGCGCCCACTGCGCCACCACGCCCCCCCTCAGCAAGTACGTTGGCAATAATGCACTCATAATGCACTCCGGGGACAGATTTTCCTGACGGACTTGCACCTCAAACTAGCCTCGCACACCCCAACAGGCACTCTCGATGGCACCTGCTTCGGTTGCGCAACTATTTTTCATTTCCCATAGTTCCTGTTATTCAAAACTAGTATTTACAATCAACATGTCATGTACCCAGTCGAAGGGTACACCTACAGTACCGCGGGTGGTTACAGTAAACTAGTTTTAAATTACGTTTTTGTTCTCACAGCTGCTTATTCCTTATTGGTTTCATTTTCCATATCGTATCGGATCATTAATATTTACTACTTTTTTTGCAATTTGAAAACACACACGAGTAACCAGATTTTGGGTTGCTTTACAGTTATCTCCATGTTCTGGAGTGAATCATTCGTGCAGAAAAATGACACAAATGAACACTAAGCAATGAACAGTAATCACAATATTCAGGATCACTGAACCCCTGGTGTAGCACCCTTGATCAAAGTACTTACCTTGACACACAGTAAATGAAATTAATAATTTTTACCTAACTGATGCAGTAAAAATTACCTCGCTGTATAAATGGTAAATCAGTGTAGGCAGTTCAGTGTACAAACCTCACACAGAGCAAGTCACCTTGGAGAAAAGAGTCAGGTATATGAATAACTGTGAAGAGGAGACCCTACTGAAACTTTTTTCTGTTCATTCTGGTCAGTTGGTTACTAGCAATACACGTGTAATTTTCTTTTTTTTAGAATTTTAAAATAAAATACTGAATTATTTGCAAATTGAAAAGCACTCATTAAATAATATACTTATAGTCTCGGAAAATATTAATATTTTTATCAATCTCGCGTTCCCTTATTTTTTTTTTTTGATAACAACTCTGTTTTATATTGTTTTTTGACACGTCTCCAAGTTCAAGACTTTTGAGAACTGTCACATAAAAATAATGACGTAACTTCACCAGGCATCTTCATAAATCATTTATCTCACATTTATTTATCTGTTAAAAACACACTTGCAAAGATTTTGAGTGCGCCAGTATTCTAGGAATTACGGTCGAGTCTGTTGCCATGGAAGCGGTTAAAGTAAAACAATAAACAAATTTCAGATTGAAGTCAATATGCATGCATCATCCTTTGTTAGCGGAAACGTTCACACCCAGCAGATCCTTAGTTTTACTGAGCAGGTTCCGGTGTTAAAAATACGATGATCTTCCTTCCAGACCGCTGATTGTTTTGGTAAGATAACCTCTTTATTAACATGTCATAGTTTCAGCTTTCCTCTAGTTTAACTGTCGATTATACATACTAAAAATAATTTCTTTTTGAAGAAATAACATAAATTAACACATAAACAAAACCCCACTGTGGAGTGTATTAAGAAACCAGCAGAATCACATTCAGGATGACTACTATGTTAAATAAGTGTAATATAATTAGATTATTTAACTTATCCTATGTCTCAGAGTAAAACAACCCGATTGTGAGTACCCAGCATTATTTGCTGAGAACAATGTGTCAAATTTTCCTCAGCTGGTTTCCATATTCTGTGGTGACTTTCATATGGTGACTTTCTGCCATTACTGTTTACAGCTGCAGAAACCTTTCCTCATATGAATAAAGTCACCAGTGAGGAGTCACCTATATGTCTTATGCAGCTCAGTGATAAATAGAGCTTTATTCTTGCAATTTTTATGGTTACAGGTTTTGAGCCTGGCTTTCTCTTTGCTGCTGACCATTTAGGTATTAACATATGCAGGTGAGATTTGATTTAAAATTTATAGGTCTCTGTGTGCTGTTAAAGTGAGCTTAATTGCTCCATTTGCACAGAAATGTGAGAGAACACATAAAGAGGTCCCATGATGTCTGGCTGTATGTGAAGTTCTGAATTTGGTTTCAGATGCTGTCAATCAGTTAATGTACTATTATTATTATTATAAGTAGTATTCGTAGTAGTAGTATTCGTAGTAGTAGCAATCACATTATACAGCCAACACTATTGTAGGCTGCAGACAATATATTCAGTGATGTTTAGTGGACATCTTAAAGTGAATAGATATCTAGAGTCTCTCCAGCAACAGTAGTGTGTCTCACGGTAAATGGGTGTTTAGCATTCACACACCAAGGTTTGTGCAGATCAGGCTGTTCCAAACATGCATGACTTTCCACCATCCCTTGCTCACCCTGGAGCTCCTCATGCTGCTTTTGCAGCTGTGTTTCCAACAGAGCCATAACAGCGAGCACCTTGGCTGTGCACAAGGTCTCTGGTTTGCTGGCCTTCAAAGCTCACAGAAATAACGCTGTCAGATTTTATTGAGAAGCTGACTGATCTGCAGCTCCCAACATGCTCTTATTTCATAAGCATCTGCAGTCTGTTCTGTATCACATAAAGAGACGTGACAGTTATTGCAGTGATGAAGTCAGGCTACACATATTCAAGCTGCTCTGTTCACTAGACAGGGATTAATTATTACATCCTTTAATGTTTCAAAGTTTTGACGTTTTTTTCGTTAACTGGGTGGAATGTGCAGTTGCTTTGCTTCATCTTCACATCTCAGTGGCAGCTGAGACGTGATTCATATATACAGGGAAATTATAAATCCATTTTTGCATTTATGAGGTATGCATTTTAACTTTTTGCAGAATGACTATAAGAAAAAAGTTTAGTCTTTCTGTCTGTCAGAATCCTGGAGATCCAATGGAAATGTGCTGCTCAGAGCGCTCTCCAGTGGCCAGTGCCATCCCATGGCACAGCGAAGACGAAAGGATCAAGGCAAACTTGAGGCTGCAGTTCCAGGCTCTGCAGGAGCTGCAATTGAAACGGCTGCAGAAGCGCCTGGAGAAGAAGAAGCCCGAGGAGAAGCGGATGGAGAAGCAGGAGCACAGTGGTGTCTTGCTGGACGGCAATGGTCGCGATGACCTGAAGCTCCCAGACTTAAATCTGAAATCACCCAGTAATAGGTGAATACAAAACTCAGCTCTGTTGTCTTCAACTCAGCATTTTTTCCATTCATTGGCCTTTCTGTTCATGAGTGAAGTGTTCTGTCCATTTTTTTTAACACTGCAATTTGGGTGTATTGTTTGAAGCCAGATGTGCCTGTTTTCACATAAGGTAAGGATTTACTGTGTTACTAAACACAAGAAGGCTGCTGATTCATTAGCATGCAACGCCTCACTGTGATGTAATATATTTGTGGAGTTCGTAGCTGATGGAACTCTTCTCTTCTTATGCCTTCTACCCCTCCTGGGGCATAGGCTGCCAACAAGGGTTCTCCAGGCATCCCTAAGAGCTGAGATGTCATGAAGGTTCCTTGTTGGCGTTTATGTAGCTGGCAAGGTTTTTATGGTGTGGGGTAGCTAGCCCCACACCCAACCCTCCTCCTTTCTCAGCTGGGCTTGGGGCCGTCTGTGGTGGAGTTATGGAACTCCTTGATGTGGGTTTAATCTTCTTAGTAAACAGGAAGTGGAACATGATTTGGCAGATATGATGCCATTACTGTTGCTTCAGTGTGTAAACAGGATCCCCAGCCTCCACCACCATAACATGTTCCATGTGGCGCTTTCAGAGAACTGGGTTCACAAACAAACCTGTAGCTGCTAAACCCTCTGTTTAAACATATGGAACATACTATACAGTGGTTATAATGTTCAGATGGTGATCCCACTGACCTGCAAATCTGAGTTTCAGTTCACTGCCAGAGTATAGCCTCAAGGTATCCGCTCTACACATACTTGTCACCCCCGACCCAGGATGCTGCGGGAGGAGGCGGCTCTGGTGCAGGATGAGGGCGGCAGGATTCCCAGCATTGTGAGCCAAAAGCACCCGGAGAGAAAGAATGTGAATAAGAGGAAGGAAGGGGACCTGCTTGTTTCAAAAGGTATGGGACATTCACAAGTCTGCTCTGTATGGATTTACTGTCTTGTGATTTGTTAACCTGTGCTGATAAAATTTCAGCACACTTTTCTACTGTTTTTCAGTTACTTTCTCTTGCATGAAATTTTGAATAGTAAAATATGACAAACAGGTTTATGGTTTTTTTCATAATCCTTATCAGTTAAAACTGGTGAATGTTTTCAAAGAGGCACAGTTTGAAAATTAGCTGAACTTCTGTTTGAGGAACATATGTCAGTCAGAAATCTGTCATATCAATCATTTCAGAAGTGCATCTGCTAAGTTTCTCAGAAGTATTAAATTTTTTGGAAAAATCAAACAATTGGTGAGATGAGGTCAGTATTACAAAGCAACACTGACCATGTAGAGTAATGGAAGTGTTGCTCCCCGGCACAGACTCGCATGGCATGTCCGAAGATGTGGCCGCTGCAAAGATTGTGCAGTTGGCCAAAAGAAACAAAGAGCTCACTGCTGCACTTGAACAAGAACAGACAAAAGTCAAGCAGGCCAAAAACAGGGTGAAAGACCTGGAGAAGGAGGTAGGTTCAGTTCCTCTGGCTGCCTGTATGCGCAAAATACAGACACACGTGGTCATAGGTTGAGAAGCAAACTAGTGTATTTATAATGTCGCAAAATTAATACAGTGGCTCCTCGGCTTTCAAACACAACTGTGAAGAGAAATCTGTTTGTAATTTAAATCCAAAAAACCTGTACCCATTAATTCTCTGTCAGTAAAAGATTAACAGCAGGTGTCTCTCATTTTATTTGTTGGTTAGCATCTGATAAAATGCATACAAAAATTATGTAAAAAGACCTTTGAACATACACACATATAAAACCTCAGACAGTATTAAAAGTAAAATGACTAAAAAAAAATGTGCTGTCTTCAGAAACTCTTGTTCAGTGCTGATTGTTGACAGATTCATCCCCTTTACCTGTTCAGTGTTCCTCATTTTATTGTCGATCACTGACACTCTGAAACACCACACAGAAGCTGTAAAAAGTCTAAGTGAGCAAAAATAAGGCAATTGCACACACTTTTTCCTCCTTGAGTGAATCCTTATTGCTATCTACAGGGTGAGTTGTTAAAATTTCGTTGCTGTGATGCAAACAGGAATTTTGGGAAATGGCTAGGTGAAGAAAATGGAATTAAAAATAAATAAATAACCTGAAAAATGTTTGTATAAAAAGTGTAACTTGGCCATAACATGTGGAAGCAGTGTGTAAGGGCAGAGATGGAAAAACATTCACCTTTCGTTAACATATTCAATGTATTTCAACAGCTCCAGAACTTAATATCTCTGAATGTTGCTCGTGGGGACAAAAAGATGTCATCCAAGCTACAAGAGTCATGGGCATCACAATTTTTGGTAATACCTGGCAACATTACTTTATCAGTTTATCCAGGTCTGGTAATACTATGTATGGTAGGGTATAGCATGGTTTCCTTACAAAACTTTTTGCAATAATTAAGGCAGCACATGATAGAGTCACGGAAGAACACAGCACGTAGAACATTGTAAAACTACACTCTGTCCCTACGAGATGCAGAGCACAGGTGTGTGTGTCCCACAGGCGACACGGAGTAGAAAATGCTCATTGATTTTCCCTTAACCCTGAAGGCCGAGAGTCCTGAAGTGAAATCCCTGCAGGAGAAACTCTCTGCTGCCAATTTTAAAATAACGGAATACCGAAATCAGATCCAGGCTGTGAAACAGGAGCTGAAAATGGCACACAAGGTTTGTGCTTTCATTCCTCATCCTTTTCCCATCTTTTACCCATACATTTTTTTAGCCTCTTCATGCTTATTCACACAAGTAATGAATAGAGAAGAGAACTGTAGCATGAGTGAGTGAAGCCCTGTGTTGTACATGGAACTAATGACCTGTGAGCTCTTTTCTCTCGCGTCTCTTTCACAGTAGGGCTGCGTTTCTTGTGCCGCTGGGTTTGGCACTGGCTGTGTTTGTGTGTGTGCAGGTCCTGAGCAGCGAGGTGGGGGAAGATGTCAGTCTGCAGCAGTTGCTGAGCTCTCCAGGGACCTGGAGGGGACGTTCCCAGCAGATCCTGGCCCTGCAGGCACGGGTGAGGGACTTGTTGCTGAGCTCAGTGATGCCCAATTTTGCACCCACAGCTTCACGCCCCAGACTAACATAACGCTATAGCGGTAAAATGGACAAAGTATAGATTAATAACATTTGAAACTTATTTTAGAGCACAGAATGCTCAAGGAACTGCACACACACTGATAAGGTTATAAAATTTATAACATTGTAACAGGTATTATTAATTCTAACTGATCTGCCTGAGCAACTTCATGACACTGCTTGTATACCAGGTGCGGGAACTAGAGCAGCAGTTGGGACAGGCGGCACACAAGAGGATGCAAAGTGATGCCGAGCCACACGAGGACACGCAAAGGTCCCCGTTTCCCCGGGACAAGAGCGTTGGCCACCTGCGCAACATGGAGCGGGAAAAGCGGGAGGCTGTGGAGGTAGTGGCGCTAGGCTAGCTCTCATCGGTCCTTCCTCAACAAAACTACATGTAGTTAGTATGCACACACAGTAAATACCATAGAAGTGCAAGAGATGGAATTCTAAAAAATCCTCTAAAACTATCCTGCTGGTCCACCAGAGGCTCACAGAGGCCTACGAGTCTCTGCTAAAGGACCATGAGGAGCTTAAGAAAAAGCTGGATGCCTCAAAGGCCAGGAATCAGATTCTGAGCACAGAGGCAAAGACACTGAGGACCCAAGTGACCACACTACTGGACAAGGGCCAGCATGACAACGAGCTGATAGACACCTTGCAGGTGAGACAGGGAAAGGCCTGCCTGCTTTGTGTTTGTGTGTTTAATTTCCCTGGAAATGATTGTCATGGACCGAGGGGGCGCGGTGGCGCTGTGGGTTGGACCACGGTCCTGCTGTCCGGTGGGCCTGGGGTTCGAGTCCTACTTGGGGTGCCTTGTGACGGACTGGCGTCCCATCCTGGGTGTGTCCCCTCCCCCTCTGGCCTTACGCCCTGTGTTGCCGGGTAGGCTCTGGTTCCCCCGTGACCCCGTATGGGACAAGCGGCTCTGAAAATGTGTGTGTGTGTGTGTGTGTGTGTGTGTGTGTGTGTGAGAGATTGTTATGGATCCCAGGGCTTGGGGGATCTTCCACTTATTTTAGAGGAGATGCTGCTGGAACTCAGCCTTGGGGGACCTCATGACGGTTTTCAGGGGTTACGATTCCATTAAAACACCAGTGTTTCCAGTCAAGCCACCAATGTACTCCACACTCGTCGCTTGGTGTCACATCCCTCTATGTGTTGGCAGAGACAGATGAAGCAGCTGCGGGAGGCGCTGAAGCAGCTGAGCCAGCAGCATCTACTCTCCCAGGAGACCCAGAGGAACCTGGAGCAGCGACTGAACAGTGAAGCCCAACGCTACGGTGGCCTGGTGGAGCAGCTCCGGCTTATGGTGGCTGAGAGAGAGCTCAAGATCAAGACACTGGAGAAGGAGGTGCAAGCAGAGTTGCTCAGGGTGAGGACATCTTGGAACAATGTGCCAGCTGACATCTGTGTTATTCCAAAGCTTATTTAAATACCCTTTGAATTCTGAGCCGCTGCTATGTCTGTGTGTGAGAGAGTGAGATGAGCTGTGGATGAGTGTGGACTAAACCTGAGCTTTGGCCACGTAGGGCAAGTTGGATTTGACTTTGTTTCCTTGAACATGTGTTGCAGAGTCGTGACAGCGAGGACTGCAGAGCCAAGGGTGCTGCTTGTACTTTTAGAGCTGCACCAACAGAGGATGATATCACCAAGAGGTTCTTCTCTGGCCGCAAAAAAATGTTTATAACCTGTACTTTTGTCACGGATGGTCCTTATTAGCATTGTCCTGTTTGTACTGCCTTTTTTAGACTGATGGCCATACAGTTACTGTTCCATAAACTGAATTGTGAAATAATGAAACAATATAGGTACAACTGATCCATTTTAGCTTTATATGTGCATCTGAAATCCTCTGTCTTGTTATCAGCTCATTTATTCTGTTTCCTTATTGGCAGCTCAGTTTCCAAACTTAGCCATGATATAGTGGAAGCAGGAGCAGCAGTGCCTCCTTCAGGAGGAAAGGACTTTGCTGGGTTTGTCTTTACACCTATATTAACTGTGCTAATTGATTTGTTGGACTAGAGTAACTAGTGGTGGGTCATCTCAATTTGGGTTTTACTCTATGGGACAGGGATCACAGTGGAGTGAGCAGTGAGCAGAAACTTCAGGAGGAACAGCAGAGGATTGGTACAGCGCCCGCTTCAGGACGGACCTCCACAATTGGGTTTGTCTCCACAATCCCATTACATTTTCTTTATTTTTTTTTTAATAATGCTATTTCAGGACACTATTTGTTGATAAAAGTGCTTAAAATCTTATTTTTTAATTCACTCCATTACTAAAAGCTTCTCTTTGTGGTTGCTCCTGGCTCTGTCTGTCACTCAGTCTTTGGTCTGACTCGTTCTGCAGCTCGAATGCGGCCCAAGTGCAGTCTCTGAAGGTGAAGTTTGAAGAGTACCGGGCACTCTATCAAGCAGCCAGTGTGGAGAGAGACAAGCTTCTTGAGCTGGTGAAAGTGCATCAGGCCAGGTTTGTCCCGTGTCCCGGTGGTGGACTGGCCTGGGCTTGGACCCTAAAGGCTGAATTGAGTATTTAGGCCTCTTCAGCCCCCTTATTCTCCACAGGGATTGTTCAGATCTCTTAGTTTGGTACCAGTTTTAATTTGCTGTTGTAACACACAGCTCAGTACATATTTGTATTACCTACAAAGGCTCCTTTTCCACAGCAGGTGTGGAGCAGCGTATGTTTTCCTAGGTTTCATACGTTCACTTTATTCAGTTTAAACAGAGTTCTTGGGGACAATTAACATATATAACAGCCCTCCTAGGTGAGTGAGAAGCATCAATAAAAAGCATAGAAAGGAAGCCTCTCACCTGTTTTTAAAAACTGCACCTTTAAGGTTTGAATTGTTGTTATCCAGCTGTCCTTATACCAGCCTGCCGGGAGCCTCAAAGCTGCACAGCAATTGCACTGCACTGGAGTGCAGTTGTTTTCTCATGTAATGAACAAAATGGCATTGTACTGAGTTATAAACTCATTTTATGAAAAGGATACATATTTTCATAGGACATGGTTGCAGTTATTCATTATACAGGACTCAGTTATAGGAGGGCTGAGTGTAGTTAATGTTTGAAATTATACACTTCTGGTCATTGCGTATTTCTTGTCTGCAAATTCAGGGGTTTGACTGTATTTGTGTACATTTAGCAGGTGAAAGGATTTTTACCAGTTTGGACACCATTTATGTCACTGGATTACACTCTTAAGTTGACTGTAGGTTATTTTGAATATGGAAAATGTTAAGGTGCTCTCAACCCAGTTTCTTCAGCCCGACTAGCTAAATATTTATTTCTGATCAAGTTCAAGCTATCAAAATCCCTTTTCCCCAGTGTGTCAGTTTGGCAATGACAGAGGTAAAATTTCAGGTGTATTATTACTCCATTGACTGGTGCATTACCATCTTCTGTGTACTTTCGCTGCATGGTGGTTGGACCTTTGGTGATAAACACCCAATGCGATGACTGAGAAGCTACCAGGCAAATGTGTTGATTTGGGTTTTTAATCATGGTTTCCAGGAGAGCTATTCACACAATAAACTGTGGGGGAAAATGTGTGTAAGGTCATATGTGGTGTCGCTGCTCATGACGTGTGCTCCTTCCGGGAGACAGGGAACAGAGTGCCACAAACAAGGTCCTGGAGGCTGAGCAGAAGCTGCAGGAGGAGCGACGGAGGGGCGTGTTTCTGGAGCAACAGCTGGCGAAGGCCCGAATGGACCAGGGGAAGGAGCTCAGGTCTAAGGGCGGAGCTAAGGGCCGGGCAGGTACGAGGGGAGGAGAGCAGAGCGGAGAGGAGAGGAAGGGCACCGCTGTCTTCCCCTTCTGACATTCCTCTTATGATGCCCAGGAGCAAGTGTGTCTAGCTGCACCAGCCAGACTGACCTGTCCCCAGGAAGCCACTTGGGTATCGCCATGGAGGCCCAGATCAATGAGCTTTCGGCCAGGTGAGTTGATGAAGATTGCTGGTTGCTCGTTTTTTTAGGTCAAGGTCACAAAAAGTAACAGCTGAAGATGGCACAGTTACAGCTTTAGGAGAGGTGTTCCAGCTGAGCAACACATTACCTGAGGCCTGAAGCCTCTTGTCAATCAGAAGATGAGACTGTTCTTCACGATGAGGTGCTCAAAAGCTCCAGCAGCCCATCTCCATCGTAGTGAGGAGCTCTCAGTCATGTGCAGGGGGGGTTATGGACCATTACTATAACCAAATAGTGTTCTGATGTTCTGAAATTAATAATTAATAAGCTCTTCATGCTCCAGCAGCATGTGGCTGAAACAGGGTGACTGCTCATTCTGCCGCAGGCTGGACGCGCAGCAGGAGGAGAGCGAGGCACTCAGGGCCACCCTACGGAACCTGCGACAGGCCAAGGAGAATGACCTGCGGCTCTACAGCGAAATGATAGACCAGGTCAAGCAGGTCTTCCTGCAGGCCTTGCGGCAGCACCGGCGAGACACAAGCCCTGGGACGCAGTGCTAGTTGGAAAGAGAGCAGTGAGTTCACCTCCCTGCCACTGCTGTGCATTCGTCACCAACAAGTTGTGGGCCTTTCCATGATGATCTCAACTACAGCAAGTGTGAGGAGAGTAGAAATGAACATTTTTCAATGAGCTTCACTCTCAGGACAGTTTTTACAGGTGTGTATGTCAAGTCTGAAAATAAAAATATAAAAATGAAAAGGTTTTTTTTGCCATTTTCCAGATTTGTTATTACAAATGGATATGCAAATTACTCTTTTGGTGTCTTATTTGTGTATAGGTGGCAGATTCAGCTAAGGCGATGTTCTGACAGCTGTGTGCTCACTGGGATGATCCCTGTGTCCACTGCTATTACAGCGAAGCAATCTGACATCAGTACCTCAACATATTCAAAGGGAGAATCAGAGCTCCTACAACTGGAACAGGAGTCATTTTTCTCTAAGCACCGTTTTCTGTTATGTTAATGAAATGGGGACATTAGGACTGAGGGGCAAAGGTCATTGGGTACAATTCCATTAAGACTGTAGTGTTTCCAATCAGGCTTCCAGTGTGCTTTGCACTCATAGCCTGGGGGCACACCCAGTTCTACATGTTGGCAGAGGCAAATGAAACAGCTACAGGAGGCACTCAAGTTGCTGAGTCAGCAGCATCATCTCTCCAAGGGGAGGCAGAGGAACCTGGAGGAACACCGAAGCCCAGCACTACGATGGCCTGGTGGAGCAGCTGTGGCTCATGATAGATGAGAGGGAGGGCAAAGTCAAAAAGCTGGAGATGGAAGTGTGAGCACAATCACTCAGGGTGAGGACGTCTTGGATCAAGGTGCCAGCAGACATCTGTGTTATTCCAATGGTTTCACCCTTGAATTCTGAGCCGCTGGTCTCAGCACTGTTACACACCCATGTCCTTGTGTGTCTGTGATGAGCTGTGGAACTGATGACAAAACTAGAGTGTGTACTGAACCTGAACTTTTGTCAGGTGGGGTGAGTTGTTTCCTTGCACATGTGAAGCAGAGCTGTAACAACAAAGACTGTAGAACCAGAATGCTGTTTATACTAGAGCTGTACCAGTAGAGGGCGATATCGCCAAGCGCTTCTCTGCCTGTGAAAAAATGTTTATAACACGTACTTTTGTCATAGATGGTCTTTATGAGGGGGGGGTGCGGTGGCGCAGTGGGTTGGACCGCAGTCCTGCTCTCCGGTGGGTCTGGGGTTCGAGTCCCGCTTGGGGTGCCTTGCGGCGGACTGGCGTCCCGTCCTGGGTGTGTCCCCTCCCCCTCCGGCCTTACGCCCTGTGTTGCCGGGTTGGCTCCGGTTCCCCGTGACCCCGTATGGGACAAGCGGTTCTGAAAATGTGTGTGTGTGTGTGGTCTTTATGAGTACACTGTTGTGCTCTTTTAAAGCTGTAACACTGTGTTACATGTTTTTCTGTGCCTGCCTTTGAAACACTGTCTACCTGTTGAGCTGGATTCAAACCTGTGTTCAATTGCATAACTCAGGCCTGTTGGCACCAGTGGTACCCGCTGTGTCACGATGGCCCTTCAGAGCAACTAAATATAAGCAGTAAATACAAAATAAAGGTGAGCTCGGTATACAGGACAGTTTTGATCTATATGTAAGATTTGAAAATGTCAACTTTTTTTCACATACTCTGCCACGCTCAGCACAAATCCCCCCAACCACCAGCACAGAGCTGTATTTATACCTCTGAAAGGAGGACACTAAAGTGGCAAACAGGAGCTTCAGGGGCCCTAAAGAATGAGCTCGGTTGTGGGTGCAAGTGCTGCTGTGGGCCAGCAGCAGGGGGCCCAGTGATATTAAATAATCACTGCTTTTGTCTTAGTAACAAAAACAGCACAAAATCCGCGTATGGGGACGTGACCGCGACACCAAGGAACATGACAGAGTTCTGCTCGTGCTGTGTGCGTGTGAGGCCCCTCCCACTGACGCACCTGTGAAGGAGTTGAATGAATTTCTCTTTTTTAAATGTGCAAATAAGAGTTGTGTCAACATGTGTGAAGATCCAAAACAAATTTGGAACACGGAGAAGTTAAACAGGAGCCGGACGAACCGCGGCACTTCCTGGGACACAGGCTGCCCTTGAGGCCATGTGGGATGCATGTGCACCGCTCCGGAGAAGTGTCCCGCCGGGGTCCCCATCACGCCTAATTTCAGAGCGTGGCTGGCTTAGTTGTCTGTCCTGAAACGGCACTTTGTGGGCTCCAGGCCCTATGGGACAGCAACGGGTGAGAGTACATCATCGCACTAAAATAGTGGCCCTCAAAAAACCTTTATGGCCGTGGAACAGGCAAGAGGCTGTGTGTCTCTGAGAGTTGTGTGTGAGCTGTGTGGCCACATGGAGGAACTGTGCTGTGCAGCTGCTGAGTGATGGGACGCAGGGCTGACAGCAGGAGGGGACTGCCAGTAAAGTGCCCCATGTGCACACAGTGTGTGTGTTCGTGTGTGTACGTCTGCGCATATGCTCAATGAGTTCAGCTGCAACCTAATGTGAGCATTTAGTTTGTCGCTTAAAGACAATTTAGAGAAAAAGGGGCACATACACCCACGCACTAAGATGCTCAAAAATGTTGGCACATACACCCACGCACTAAGATGCTCAAAAATGTTTTCAGTGTTCATTAAATCAAGAGTCCAGGCCAGAGCAGCACTGAGTCCTGATAGCACTTGTTCACAGAGCTGTCGTCCCAATGTCCTGCCCGCTGTGGCTCCACAAAGCCGTAACTAAACAGATGATATCAAGCGTATCAGTTAAAAATTGAGGTCCTTTTGCTAGCGCTCTGTGTCTGAGTGTGTGTGTGCCCTTAGTTGCTGTGATCAGGTCTCTTCTACCTCCTATCTCATCAGTAGGAAAACTTGAGCTTATGGCTGTTCCTTCCCAGGTTTAGCAGGTTATCTTCAGTGTTATGTAAATATGTGCTCTTTTATTAGCGTTTTACTATAGTATTTTAAAAAATTGTACATTATAGTTTTGTTGATTACTGCAACAGGTTGGCAGTAGGGCACGGTCACGCTGCGGGTTTGGCCAGGTCCTGCTCTCTTGCGGGTCGAGTCCCACTTGGGGTGTTTTGCAGCAGACTGGCGTCCCGTCCTGGGTGTGTCCCTCCCCCCTCCAGCCTTGCGCCCTGTGTTGCCAGGTTAGGCTCTGGTGTGTCGCGACCCTGCTTGGGACAAGCGGTTTTAGGCTGTGTGTGTGCAGCAGCCTGACTAGAAAAAAGTAATATTCTATATGTGTATTATTAATTATATGTATTTAACCAGTTCCAGGGTAGTTTTTACCTTATCGTTTCAGAGTACATACCTCAGTCACTTCTAATGAACTCTGTATAGTGTTACTAGCCCACACACCTTATTCACCAAGGTGACTTACACTGCTAGATACACTACTTGCACTGGGCCACTCATCCATACATCAGTGGAACACACTCTCTCTGTCACTCACACACAATGGGGAAACCTGAACAGCATATCTTTTGGACTGTGGGAGGAAACTGGAGCACATGCAGACCCCACACAGACTGACCAGGGATTGAACCCACATCCTCTTGCTGTAAGACAGCAGCGCTACTGACTGTTCCACTGTGCCACCTGCAACACCTGGAGGTCTTGTCTCAAATCAGAGTCAGTCAATGGTGGCCCTAGAATATTGCATGATCTGAAATATGTGGCAGCTGAAGAAAGTAAATGAAACATCAGCTTCTTGTGTCTTCGGTTTTCAGATGGCACCACAGCTGCGTTAAAGAGTCTCAGCCCCTGCAGGCACCACTGAGCCCTTCTTTACACAAAAGAGTGCAGCTGAGCCACCCCGTTGTTCACTGTGTGACATCTGTAGCTGCTCATACCCCATGGTAAAGAACCTTCCAAACCAGTCCATTCAACTCATATATAACAAGGATCGAGATGCAAGGATTTATATAAAGAAAGGTGATCTGAGCAAACCACTGAATTTCTGCTGAATGTACCATACATGGTTGGCATCATGCAATTCGGAATCATCACTTTAAAAGCTTCCCAGAGGCTATTCAGTTTTTTTTTTAAATTGTCTTCTTGGTGATATTTGTATTCTCCAGTGAGAAATGCTTGAAAAACCACATCTGAAATTTGGAAGCAAATTTATGTAAGGATGTAGCTTTGAAAAAGGTCTCTGATCTGAGAGTAAGTGTGCAGTGAGTCATAACCAATGGCCAGTGTAGTCCTCCCCGCGGTGCAGCACAGGTTCAGAAGTGCTCACGTGGTTCATGTGGCCAGCTGTTTTGACACACTGCTCTCCACACATGAGCTTGCTGGACAGGTAATGGTCACCTGAGGGTCAGCACTTCAGCACTTTCCTGTTCCAGCAAATTGTAAGTTTGGTGGATTAGAACATGTCCTATATGTCCATTTGCATTACATCTTGAGCGCAGCGCCTGCAGCTCCATGCTGAGCAACTCTGTGGTTTCCCCTCACTGTGGCTTCCAAACCCACTACTGTGGAACTCCATCCATGTGCCTTCAGAGACCCATTGAGATGTATAACAAGTCCCAGATTGCGGGGCCTCATCCAGCAACGTGAGGCGCTGGCTCCCCCCATGACCTCGGTGACCCTGCATGGGCTGCCTGAGGACATTGTCAAACATCCATCGCATTGTGCATGTCCATGCTCTCATGTTACTAGGGAATGAATGTAAATCCATTACAGTAAAAACTGCAAAAAAAAAAGTAATACAATTAACACAAGCCGTTCACACAGTCTGAACTATTAAGCTAAGGAGAGGCGGAGAACCTCAAGCAAAATCCAAAATCATGGAACTCAATGCCCCTGGAGGAAGTGATGGCCCACTTGGACATTGTCAGCAAGTATCTGAAGCTCAGTCGGAGTTGCTGTTTGCTTTTGCTTCTTGATGCTCCCAAGTAGAAGGACTGTCATTCAGCCCCGGGTTAAACCGGTTATTGGATTCCTGTGGCTAAACAGGAATCTCAGCATGTGGCTTCAGGTTGGCATGGAGCATACTGAAATTGCGCAGTGCGATTAAAAGTGGCGAGAGGCCTAATGGCTGGGTGTGGGTGCAAACAGATGAGTCAGCATTTGTGTTGTATCTGCTGCTAGCCCTACAGGATTCCCGTTTGAGCAGTCTCTGAAATACTGACAGTGTAGCTGTCTGCTGCAGATGGCATAAAACATTACGTTATTGAAGTCAGGTTAGGAGGCTGTTTACTGTTTGTGTCAGTTAAGCTGACGGCTAGGTTAAGGGTTACAGTGTACCCGAAGACAAATGCAATTTCAAACAAAATAAATAAAAACTAAAAAGTATATACAATATTACATGTAAGAAACCACATATGGGACAAGTATGTAAAATCAGTCAAATTAATTAGCAGACTAAACAGTGTTGGTTTGTTTGTGTCCAGCACCCTTAATTTTAGCACAAGGCTTTGAACATCTTTCCCTCTGTATTATTGTATGACTTGCATCATTTCAATGCCAAACGGTCCCATACCCATGCACTTCAGAGACACCGATGTCCTGACAGCTACATAAATGAGTCCGGCACCATCTGCTATGATTCTCTATTTGTTATAAAAAAAGTGACTTCTATAGGCAGCTATATGAGGGACGTGAACCAGCACCATGGTGGTATCAGGCACACAAGCTGGACTTTGAAAATCATGTGTCCGTCTAAAGTTGTTGGTCTGTTGTTAATGCATTTTGGTTACCTTTGGATGGGGGGCAGTACTGCAGTGAGTCTGGGGTTTGAGTCCCACTTGGAATGCCTTGTAACAGACTGGCATCCCATCCTGGGTGTGTCCCCCACCCCTCCAGCCTTGCACCCTGTGTTGCCGGGTTAGGCTCTGGTTCGCCGCAGCCTCCCTCAGGACAAGCGGTTTCTGCCATTGTGTGTGTGTGTGTGTGTGGGTTACCTTTGGAGAAAAGTGTGATGAATGAACGTAAATGTGAAGTTTTATTTAGGGGAATAGCTGAGGCTGAGCAACTGTGGCCTGTGGTGCTGTTATAATCTCAACACTTCAAGTTCCCTCTGCTGGAGATGGAGAAGGAGTAAAGGCTGTTCTGATTTGAATCCCACCTAAGGACACATGCTCATGTTGTTTCCTGTTACTGACTGGAACTCTATGTTCTACAGGCCCCAAAGATAAGAGTGCTTGTTCTATCAAATGGAGTTCAAAGAGACCATTGATCAGACTATGGATTCTGAGACTTTTCCCACAGTCTTTAACGTCAGTGTTTGGCAGTCACTGCAGACAGTTCATGCACTGGGACATGATGAACTGTCAACAGTAACCAATGCTGAGCACTGCCATTCCCACTAACTGATGAATTACTTGACAGCCTAATCTGTGCAAAGTAACAGCCAGGTCAGCGACAACAAAATTACAACTAAATTGTCCATCCATGAGCGTCTGCAGCCATTGTCCAGGAAACCTCCAGAAGAGACCAGGGTGCTGTTAATAGCCCTAATAACCAGGGCTGCTGGTGAGGAAGAGCAGACCACAACAGCCTTAAATTATGTGAATAGTCTGTTCACTGCGATTCACAAACAGAGCAAATTAAGATACGTTTATGGTGTAAGTTATCTAACAGTACATTTTCACAACAATATAACATCCAAAAATAGGAAGTGGCAGCAGCTGCGGTAGATTAGAGCTGTTGCTGCATTGTCAAAGGACACAGCTTCAAGTCCCTCCTCTTGCTGTAGTACCCTTGATCAAGATACTTACTCTGATTCATTAAAATTACCCTGTTGAATAAATTAGTGTAAGTGGTTCAGTGTACAAAGCCAACACTGTAAACCTCTGGTCGAAGGAATTAGCTCAAAGGTTAATAAAAGAAATCAGGGATAGGGTCTGTCTGCAAGGAATTATGAAGAGCTTTGCTAGCAGGCTGTCAGATGAACCTTTTCTAGCACAACTGGAGGAAAACTTTGTGAAAACAAAGTCATCTGAGAACACAGAGAAAGTGTAAAGCGGAGGGATTCAAACTGATGTATCTGTAGGTGCTGTCAGTTGGTCCTGGGTAAGGATGCTCTGCCAGGCAAGGCCACCTTAGATCAGGTGTTGTTCATAGCTCATATGGTATGTGGCGGTATGGGCTGAGAATGTTGTTGGGGCCACTCTGTGTCCAGGGGGTGAATGGAGCCTCGTTCATCTTGCCAGCAGCGAAATCTCCACTGTATATTCATCTGCTTGCAAGCACTTCCTAAATAAGTGTTTCCTGTATGGAGTTGTCTGTACAGCTTGCTTGTAAATTCTTGTGTTCTCGAAAGGCTCCAATCAAGTTTCAGCAGACAGAAATCTCTTTTGGCTACCCCTCCTGTGTACTTCATAATGAAATGTAAGGGATTTTAAGAAGGATTTGACGGATGCAGTCAGATCTACCTGTGCAATTTAAAGGGAAAACAATCACTCATTCTGGAATGGTGAGACTGTCCCCTATATTCTTGGGGTTTTTAGGTGACAGGAACAAAAATACCAGAGAAATGTAGTAAAAATCAGCTGTAAAATTTTCAGTATCCAGTCATGGAGGATCTTCAGATCAAGTGGAAGGATGGTGTCACTGACTCATTGCTTGAGTCCAACACCACTGGCATCACCTCGCAGAACATCATGGGTATCAGCCACCCGTACATACTGCAGAGCACTTGAGACATGAAGCCCAGTTGAGCGCCATCTGTTCAGCTACCTTTGTCCTTCTGACCCTTTTTGAAATGAATAAACATCTAAACAACCCAACAAATCAGCAACCATAAACCAAAGCTTACTTTCACTAAGTCTCACTGAGTCCAGTACTAAACTAACTACTAGTATGCTGTGTTTCCTGAGTGTTGATATTATAAGTTGAGAAAAATATGTATTTGGAATATGAAGCCTTCAACAAAAAAAGTGTGACACTGAGAAACTGCAGGGAAGCCCACAGTGTTTTGACGTGACTCATACCTACAGTTACATGTATACAACGACGTGCAGCTATATTGCTATGCTGGTGCTGCTGAGCAGAGGGCAAAGAAAGATCACCATATCTTGGTGTGGTGAACCCTGGCTCTCTAAGTAGGTGCCCTTAATTCAGAACACACTGAGTTTGTTGGCCCCCAGCTACACAGAGGCTAGAAGACAACCCGGGAATACCTAGGAGGAGGTTCCAGAGTGGTGTTCAGTCTCCAAAAACTACAGAGCAAAGAGGAAATTTTACCACCAAATACAAATATTCAATTAGAAAGAATCACCAAAGCCAAGAGAAATTCCAGTGGCAGACAACAAGAAGACAGAAAGAAAAAGGGCTTTTAAAACCAAGCCCACAACAGAAGTGAAGGGCGTATTAGAAGTTGGGTCTGATTTATGACCATGGTGAACACAAATGACGTGAGCCTTTTCCAAAAGCACGTGTATTATGGCAAGAAGCCTGATGGCTTTGGGCTGAAAAGCACACATTCCCAGTGGATGAAGCAGAGGCCAAGTGCCCCATCCCCCCTCCCGTAGCGTCTCCTTGGACCCTATTATTATCCTTCCCCATTTTATGTGTGATTCAGTCTTGGCTCCTCTTTGGTTTCATTGTTGAAATGTGATGCTCTGCAAGCCTTTTATAATATCAATATTTTTCAAAATGTTATGGTTGCAGTGAAGCTGAAGTCCTTGAATCATCGCAGGAGAGCTGGACAGCGTGTATTGCGTGATTGCTTTGGCCCATTTTTATCTGTCATCCAGTTGATATATAACAAAGGACAATATTCAATAAAAAGTTAAACAGTGCTTTCATTCATTTCGTTTAGAGGACATTTATTAATCAAACTTTTATTTTTATACAGAGATCTATAAACACATACCACAGGAGCTCAGAAAAAAGACAATTTCCAATCAAATCTTCCTTAAAAATAAAGAGATTGTTCTTTGTACTGTAATTACAATGAATTATATGTTACGAAACTTATCTTGAGCAGACAATTTAAAAAACTGAATTGAATTTTCTATCAGGTCATCTCCAAATAAAAAAACAAACAAAACACTAAATATAATACTGAAATCAAAACCCAAGCTTGAGACTTAACCCTATCTCCAGCCATAGCCCAGGCTCCGGCCTTGACCCAATCTCCAGCCCTAACCCTAGCTCCCAGCTGAACTCTGGCTGTTGCGCAAGCCACAGCGCCGGCCCCGCAAGAAGCTGAAACCCTTAGGCGGACTCCAGCACTTGCCCAAGCCCGAACCCTAACCCTAGCTCCGGCCTTAACCCTACCTCCAGCCATAGCCTAGGCTCCGGCCTTGACCCTATCTCCAGCCCTAACCCGAGCTCCCAGCTGAACTCCGGCTACTGCGCAAGCCACAGCGCCGGCCCCGCAAAAAGCTGAAACCCTTAGCCGGGCTCCAGCGCTTACCCTAGCCCGAACCCTAACCCTAGCTCCAGCCCTAACCCTATCTCCATGCATGGGCCAGGATCCAGCCTTAACCCTACCTCCAGCCCGAACCGTAGCTCCCAGCTGAACTCCGGCTGCTGCACACGCCACAGCGCCGTCCCCGCAAAAAGCTGAAACCCTTAGCCGGGCCCTAGCACTTACCGTAGCCCGAACCCTAACCCTAGCTCCAGCCTTAACCCTATCTCCATGCATGGGCCAGGCTCCAGCCTTAACCCTACCTCCAGCCCGAACCGTAGCTCCCAGCTGAACTCCGGCTGCTGCGCAAGCCACAGCGCCGGCCCCGCAAAAAGCTGAAACCCTTAGGCGGACTCCAGCACTTGCCCAAGCCCGAACCCTAACCCTAGCTCCGGCCTTAACCCTACCTCCAGCCATAGCCTAGGCTCCGGCCTTGACCCTATCTCCAGCCCTAACCCGAGCTCCCAGCTGAACTCCGGCTACTGCGCAAGCCACAGCGCCGGCCCCGCAAAAAGCTGAAACCCTTAGCCGGGCTCCAGCGCTTACCCTAGCCCGAACCCTAACCCTAGCTCCAGCCCTAACCCTATCTCCATGCATGGGCCAGGATCCAGCCTTAACCCTACCTCCAGCCCGAACCGTAGCTCCCAGCTGAACTCCGGCTGCTGCACACGCCACAGCGCCGTCCCCGCAAAAAGCTGAAACCCTTAGCCGGGCCCCAGCACTTACCGTAGCCCGAACCCTAACCCTAGCTCCAGCCTTAACCCTATCTCCATGCATGGGCCAGGCTCCAGCCTTAACCCTACCTCCAGCCCGAACCGTAGCTCCCAGCTGAACTCCGGCTACTGCGCAAGCCACAGCGCCGGCCCCGCAAAAAGCTGAAACCCTTAGCCGGGCTCCAGCGCTTACCCTAGCCCGAACCCTAACCCTAGCTCCAGCCTTAACCCTATCTCCAGCCATAGGCCAGGCTCCAAGCTTAATCCTACCTCCAGCCCGAACCGTAGCTCCCAGCTGAACTCCGGCTGCTGCGCAAGCCACAGCGCCGGCCCCGCAAAAAGCTGAAACCCTTAGCCGGGCTCCAGCACTTACCCTAGCCCGAACCCTAACCCTAGCTCCAGCCTTAACCCTATCTCCATGCATGGGCCAGGATTCAGCCTTAACCCTACCTCCAGCCCGAACCGTAGCTCCCAGCTGAACTCGGGCTGCTGCGCAAGTCACAGCGCCGGCCCCGCAAAAAGCTGAAACCCTTAGCCGGGCTCCAGCACTTACCCTAGCCCGAACCCTAACCCTAGCTCCAGCCTTAACCCTATCTCCAGCCATAGGCCAGGCTCCAGCCTTAACCCTACCTCCAGCCCGAACCGTAGCTCCCAGCTGAACTCCGGCTGCTGCGCAAGCCACAGCGCCGGCCCCGCAAAAAGCTGAAACCCTTAGCCGGGCTCCAGCACTTACCCTAGCCCGAACCCTAACCCTAGCTCCAGCCCCAACCCTATCTCCATGCATGGGCCAGGCTCCAGCCTTAATCCTACCTCCAGCCCGAACCGTAGCTCCCAGCTGAACTCCGGCTGCTGCGCAAGCCACAGCGCCGGCCCCGCAAAAAGCTGAAACCCTTAGCCGGGCTCCAGCACTTACCCTAGCCCGAACCCTAACCCTAGCTCCAGCCTTAACCCTATCTCCATGCATGGCCAGGCTCCAGCCTTAACCCTACCTCCAGCCCGAACCGTAGCTCCCAGCTGAACTCCGGCTGCTGCGCAAGCCACAGCGCCGGCCCCGCAAAAAGCTGAAACCCTTAGCCGGGCTCCAGCACTTACCCTAGCCCGAACCCTAACCCTAGCTCCAGCCCTAACCCTATCTCCATGCATGGGCCAGGATCCAGCCTTAACCCTACCTCCAGCCCGAACCGTAGCTCCCAGCTGAACTCCGGCTGCTGCGCAAGCCACAGCGCCGGCCCAGCAAAAAGCTGAAACCCTTAGCCGGGCCCCAGCACTTACCCGTAGCCCGAACCCTAACCCTAGCTCCAGCCTTAACCCTATCTCCATGCATGGGCCAGGCTCCAGCCTTAACCCTACCTCCAGCCCGAACCGTAGCTCCCAGCTGAACTCGGGCTGCTGCGCAAGTCACAGTGCCGGCCCCGCAAAAAGCTGAAACCCTTAGCCGGGCCCCAGCACTTACCGTAGCCCGAACCCTAACCCTAGCTCCAGCCTTAACCCTATCTCCAGCCATAGGCCAGGCTCCAGCCTTAACCCTACCTCCAGCCCGAACCGTAGCTCCCAGCTGAACTCCGGCTGCTGCGCAAGCCACAGCGCCGGCCCCGCAAAAAGCTGAAACCCTTAGCCGGGCTCCAGCACTTACCCTAGCCCGAACCCTAACCCTAGCTCCAGCCTTAACCCTATCTCCATGCATAGGCCAGGCTCCAGCCTTAACCCTACCTCCAGCCCGAACCGTAGCTCCCAGCTGAACTCCGGCTGCTGCGCAAGCCACAGCGCCGGCCCCGCAAAAAGCTGAAACCCTTAGCCGGGCTCCAGCACTTACCCTAGCCCGAACCCTAACCCTAGCTCCAGCCTTAACCCTATCTCCATGCATGGGCCAGGATTCAGCCTTAACCCTACCTCCAGCCCGAACCGTAGCTCCCAGCTGAACTCCGGCTGCTGCGCACGCCACAGCGCCGGCCCAGCAAAAAGCTGAAACCCTTAGCCGGGCCCCAGCACTTACCGTAGCCCGAACCCTAACCCTAGCTCCAGCCTTAACCCTATCTCCATGCATGGGCCAGGCTCCAGCCTTAACCCTACCTCCAGCCCGAACCGTAGCTCCCAGCTGAACTCCGGCTGCTGCGCAAGCCACAGCGCCGGCCCCGCAAAAAGCTGAAACCCTTAGCCGGGCTCCAGCACTTACCCTAGCCCGAACCCTAACCCTAGCTCCAGCCTTAACCCTATCTCCATGCATGGGCCAGGATCCAGCCTTAACCCTACCTCCAGCCCGAACCGTAGCTCCCAGCTGAACTCCGGCTGCTGCGCAAGCCACAGCGCCGGCCCCGCAAAAAGCTGAAACCCTTAGCCGGGCTCCAGCGCTTACCCTAGCCCGAACCCTAACCCTAGCTCCAGCCTTAACCCTATCTCCAGCCATAGGCCAGGCTCCAGCCTTAACCCTACCTCCAGCCCGAACCGTAGCTCCCAGCTGAACTCCGGCTGCTGCGCAAGCCACAGCGCCGGCCCCGCAAAAAGCTGAAACCCTTAGCCGGGCTCCAGCACTTACCGTAGCCCGAACCCTAACCCTAGCTCCAGCCCTAACCCTATCTCCATGCATGGGCCAGGCTCCAGCCTTAACCCTACCTCCAGCCCGAACCGTAGCTCCCAGCTGAACTCGGGCTGCTGCGCAAGTCACAGTGCCGGCCCCGCAAAAAGCTGAAACCCTTAGCCGGGCCCCAGCACTTACCCTAGCCCGAACCCTAACCCTAGCTCCAGCCTTAACCCTATCTCCAGCCATAGGCCAGGCTCCAGCCTTAACCCTACCTCCAGCCCGAACCGTAGCTCCCAGCTGAACTCCGGCTGCTGCGCAAGCCACAGCGCCGGCCCAGCAAAAAGCTGAAACCCTTAGCCGGGCCCCAGCACTTACCCTAGCCCGAACCCTAACCCTAGCTCCAGCCTTAACCCTATCTCCATGCCATAGGCCAGGCTCCAGCCTTAACCCTACCTCCAGCCCGAACCGTAGCTCCCAGCTGAACTCCGGCTGCTGCGCAAGCCACAGCGCCGGCCCCGCAAAAAGCTGAAACCCTTAGCCGGGCTCCAGCACTTACCCTAGCCCGAACCCTAACCCTAGCTCCAGCCCTAACCCTATCTCCATGCATGGGCCAGGCTCCAGCCTTAACCCTACCTCCAGCCCGAACCGTAGCTCCCAGCTGAACTCCGGCTGCTGCGCAAGCCACAGCGCCGGCCCCGCAAAAAGCTGAAACCCTTAGCCGGGCTCCAGCACTTACCCTAGCCCGAACCCTAACCCTAGCTCCAGCCTTAACCCTATCTCCATGCATGGGCCAGGATTCAGCCTTAACCCTACCTCCAGCCCGAACCGTAGCTCCCAGCTGAACTCCGGCTGCTGCGCACGCCACAGCGCCGGCCCCAGCAAAAAGCTGAAACCCTTAGCCGGGCTCCAGCACTTACCGTAGCCCGAACCCTAACCCTAGCTCCAGCCTTAACCCTATCTCCATGCATAGGCCAGGCTCCAGCCTTAACCCTACCTCCAGCCCGAACCGTAGCTCCCAGCTGAACTCCGGCTGCTGCGCAAGCCACAGCGCCGGCCCCGCAAAAAGCTGAAACCCTTAGCCGGGCTCCAGCACTTACCCTAGCCCGAACCCTAACCCTAGCTCCAGCCCTAACCCTATCTCCATGCATGGGCCAGGATTCAGCCTTAACCCTACCTCCAGCCCGAACCGTAGCTCCCAGCTGAACTCCGGCTGCTGCGCACGCCACAGCGCCGGCCCAGCAAAAAGCTGAAACCCTTAGCCGGGCCCCAGCACTTACCGTAGCCCGAACCCTAACCCTAGCTCCAGCCTTAACCCTATCTCCATGCATAGGCCAGGATCCAGCCTTAACCCTACCTCCAGCCCGAACCGTAGCTCCCAGCTGAACTCCGGCTGCTGCGCAAGCCACAGCGCCGGCCCCGCAAAAAGCTGAAACCCTTAGCCGGGCTCCAGCACTTACCCTAGCCCGAACCCTAACCCTAGCTCCAGCCTTAACCCTATCTCCATGCAAGGGCCAGGCTCCAGCCTTAACCCTACCTCCAGCCCGAACCGTAGCTCCCAGCTGAACTCCGGCTGCTGCGCAAGCCACAGCGCCGGCCCAGCAAAAAGCTGAAACCCTTAGCCGGGCCCAGCACTTCCCGTAGCCCGAACCCTAACCCTAGCTCCAGCCTTAACCCTATCTCCATGCATGGGCCAGGCTCCAGCCTTAACCCTACCTCCAGCCCGAACCGTAGCTCCCAGCTGAACTCCGGCTGCTGCGCAAGCCACAGCGCCGGCCCCGCAAAAAGCTGAAACCCTTAGCCGGGCTCCAGCACTTACCCTAGCCCGAACCCTAACCCTAGCTCCAGCCCTAACCCTATCTCCATGCATGGGCCAGGATCCAGCCTTAACCCTACCTCCAGCCCGAACCGTAGCTCCCAGCTGAACTCCGGCTGCTGCGCAAGCCACAGCGCCGGCCCCGCAAAAAGCTGAAACCCTTAGCCGGGCTCCAGCACTTACCCGTAGCCCGAACCCTAACCCTAGCTCCAGCCTTAACCCTATCTCCATGCATGGGCCAGGCTCCAGCCTTAACCCTACCTCCAGCCCGAACCGTAGCTCCCAGCTGAACTCCGGCTGCTGCGCAAGCCACAGCGCCGGCCCCGCAAAAAGCTGAAACCCTTAGCCGGGCTCCAGCACTTACCCGTAGCCCGAACCCTAACCCTAGCTCCAGCCTTAACCCTATCTCCATGCATGGGCCAGGCTCCAGCCTTAACCCTACCTCCAGCCCGAACCGTAGCTCCCAGCTGAACTCCGGCTGCTGCGCAAGCCACAGCGCCGGCCCCGCAAAAAGCTGAAACCCTTAGCCGGGCTCCAGCACTTACCCTAGCCCGAACCCTAACCCTAGCTCCAGCCTTAACCCTATCTCCAGCCATAGGCCAGGCTCCAGCCTTAACCCTACCTCCAGCCCGAACCGTAGCTCCCAGCTGAACTCCGGCTGCTGCGCAAGCCACAGCGCCGGCCCCGCAAAAAGCTGAAACCCTTAGCCGGGCTCCAGCGCTTACCCTAGCCCGAACCCTAACCCTAGCTCCAGCCCTAACCCTATCTCCATGCATGGGCCAGGATTCAGCCTTAACCCTACCTCCAGCCCGAACCGTAGCTCCCAGCTGAACTCCGGCTGCTGCGCAAGCCACAGCGCCGGCCCCGCAAAAAGCTGAAACCCTTAGCCGGGCCCCAGCACTTACCCTAGCCCGAACCCTAACCCTAGCTCCAGCCTTAACCCTATCTCCATGCATGGGCCAGGCTCCAGCCTTAACCCTACCTCCAGCCCGAACCGTAGCTCCCAGCTGAACTCCGGCTGCTGCGCAAGCCACAGCGCCGGCCCCGCAAAAAGCTGAAACCCTTAGCCGGGCTCCAGCACTTACCCTAGCCCGAACCCTAACCCTAGCTCCAGCCCTAACCCTATCTCCATGCATGGGCCAGGCTCCAGCCTTAACCCTACCTCCAGCCCGAACCGTAGCTCCCAGCTGAACTCCGGCTGCTGCGCAAGCCACAGCGCCGGCCCCGCAAAAAGCTGAAACCCTTAGCCGGGCTCCAGCACTTACCCTAGCCCGAACCCTAACCCTAGCTCCAGCCTTAACCCTATCTCCATGCATGGGCCAGGATTCAGCCTTAACCCTACCTCCAGCCCGAACCGTAGCTCCCAGCTGAACTCCGGCTGCTGCGCAAGCCACAGCGCCGGCCCAGCAAAAAGCTGAAACCCTTAGCCGGGCTCCAGCACTTACCGTAGCCCGAACCCTAACCCTAGCTCCAGCCTTAACCCTATCTCCATGCCATAGGCCAGGCTCCAGCCTTAACCCTACCTCCAGCCCGAACCGTAGCTCCCAGCTGAACTCCGGCTGCTGCGCAAGCCACAGCGCCGGCCCAGCAAAAAGCTGAAACCCTTAGCCGGGCCCCAGCACTTCCCGTAGCCCGAACCCTAACCCTAGCTCCAGCCTTAACCCTATCTCCATGCATGGGCCAGGCTCCAGCCTTAACCCTACCTCCAGCCCGAACCGTAGCTCCCAGCTGAACTCCGGCTGCTGCGCAAGCCACAGCGCCGGCCCCGCAAAAAGCTGAAACCCTTAGCCGGGCTCCAGCACTTACCCTAGCCCGAACCCTAACCCTAGCTCCAGCCCTAACCCTATCTCCATGCATGGGCCAGGCTCCAGCCTTAACCCTACCTCCAGCCCGAACCGTAGCTCCCAGCTGAACTCCGGCTGCTGCGCACGCCACAGCGCCGGCCCCGCAAAAAGCTGAAACCCTTAGCCGGGCTCCAGCGCTTACCCTAGCCCGAACCCTAACCCTAGCTCCAGCCTTAACCCTATCTCCATGCCATAGGCCAGGCTCCAGCCTTAACCCTACCTCCAGCCCGAACCGTAGCTCCCAGCTGAACTCCGGCTGCTGCGCAAGCCACAGCGCCGGCCCCGCAAAAAGCTGAAACCCTTAGCCGGGCTCCAGCACTTACCCGTAGCCCGAACCCTAACCCTAGCTCCAGCCTTAACCCTATCTCCATGCATGGGCCAGGCTCCAGCCTTAACCCTACCTCCAGCCCGAACCGTAGCTCCCAGCTGAACTCCGGCTGCTGCGCAAGCCACAGCGCCGGCCCCGCAAAAAGCTGAAACCCTTAGCCGGGCTCCAGCACTTACCCTAGCCCGAACCCTAACCCTAGCTCCAGCCCTAACCCTATCTCCATGCATGGGCCAGGATCCAGCCTTAACCCTACCTCCAGCCCGAACCGTAGCTCCCAGCTGAACTCCGGCTGCTGCGCACGCCACAGCGCCGGCCCCAGCAAAAAGCTGAAACCCTTAGCCGGGCTCCAGCACTTACCCGTAGCCCGAACCCTAACCCTAGCTCCAGCCTTAACCCTATCTCCATGCATGGGCCAGGCTCCAGCCTTAACCCTACCTCCAGCCCGAACCGTAGCTCCCAGCTGAACTCCGGCTGCTGCGCAAGCCACAGCGCCGGCCCCGCAAAAAGCTGAAACCCTTAGCCGGGCTCCAGCACTTCCCGTAGCCCGAACCCTAACCCTAGCTCCAGCCTTAACCCTATCTCCATGCATGGGCCAGGCTCCAGCCTTAACCCTACCTCCAGCCCGAACCGTAGCTCCCAGCTGAACTCCGGCTGCTGCGCAAGCCACAGCGCCGGCCCCGCAAAAAGCTGAAACCCTTAGCCGGGCTCCAGCACTTACCCTAGCCCGAACCCTAACCCTAGCTCCAGCCCTAACCCTATCTCCATGCATGGGCCAGGCTCCAGCCTTAACCCTACCTCCAGCCCGAACCGTAGCTCCCAGCTGAACTCCGGCTGCTGCGCAAGCCACAGCGCCGGCCCCGCAAAAAGCTGAAACCCTTAGCCGGGCTCCAGCACTTACCCTAGCCCGAACCCTAACCCTAGCTCCAGCCTTAACCCTATCTCCATGCATGGGCCAGGATCCAGCCTTAACCCTACCTCCAGCCCGAACCGTAGCTCCCAGCTGAACTCCGGCTGCTGCGCAAGCCACAGCGCCGGCCCAGCAAAAAGCTGAAACCCTTAGCCGGGCTCCAGCACTTACCGTAGCCCGAACCCTAACCCTAGCTCCAGCCTTAACCCTATCTCCATGCATGGGCCAGGCTCCAGCCTTAACCCTACCTCCAGCCCGAACCGTAGCTCCCAGCTGAACTCCGGCTGCTGCGCAAGCCACAGCGCCGGCCCCGCAAAAAGCTGAAACCCTTAGCCGGGCTCCAGCACTTACCGTAGCCCGAACCCTAACCCTAGCTCCAGCCTTAACCCTATCTCCATGCATGGGCCAGGATCCAGCCTTAACCCTACCTCCAGCCCGAACCGTAGCTCCCAGCTGAACTCCGGCTGCTGCGCAAGCCACAGCGCCGGCCCCGCAAAAAGCTGAAACCCTTAGCCGGGCTCCAGCACTTACCCTAGCCCGAACCCTAACCCTAGCTCCAGCCTTAACCCTATCTCCATGCATAGGCCAGGCTCCAGCCTTAACCCTACCTCCAGCCCGAACCGTAGCTCCCAGCTGAACTCCGGCTGCTGCGCAAGCCACAGCGCCGGCCCCGCAAAAAGCTGAAACCCTTAGCCGGGCTCCAGCACTTCCCGTAGCCCGAACCCTAACCCTAGCTCCAGCCTTAACCCTATCTCCATGCATGGGCCAGGCTCCAGCCTTAACCCTACCTCCAGCCCGAACCGTAGCTCCCAGCTGAACTCCGGCTGCTGCGCAAGCCACAGCGCCGGCCCCGCAAAAAGCTGAAACCCTTAGCCGGGCTCCAGCACTTACCCTAGCCCGAACCCTAACCCTAGCTCCAGCCCTAACCCTATCTCCATGCATGGGCCAGGCTCCAGCCTTAACCCTACCTCCAGCCCGAACCGTAGCTCCCAGCTGAACTCCGGCTGCTGCGCAAGCCACAGCGCCGGCCCCGCAAAAAGCTGAAACCCTTAGCCGGGCTCCAGCACTTACCCTAGCCCGAACCCTAACCCTAGCTCCAGCCTTAACCCTATCTCCAGCCATAGGCCAGGCTCCAGCCTTAACCCTACCTCCAGCCCGAACCGTAGCTCCCAGCTGAACTCCGGCTGCTGCGCACGCCACAGCGCCGGCCCAGCAAAAAGCTGAAACCCTTAGCCGGGCTCCAGCACTTACCCGTAGCCCGAACCCTAACCCTAGCTCCAGCCTTAACCCTATCTCCATGCATGGGCCAGGCTCCAGCCTTAACCCTACCTCCAGCCCGAACCGTAGCTCCCAGCTGAACTCCGGCTGCTGCGCAAGCCACAGCGCCGGCCCCGCAAAAAGCTGAAACCCTTAGCCGGGCTCCAGCACTTACCCTAGCCCGAACCCTAACCCTAGCTCCAGCCCTAACCCTATCTCCATGCATGGGCCAGGATTCAGCCTTAACCCTACCTCCAGCCCGAACCGTAGCTCCCAGCTGAACTCCGGCTGCTGCGCACGCCACAGCGCCGGCCCAGCAAAAAGCTGAAACCCTTAGCCGGGCCCCAGCACTTACCCGTAGCCCGAACCCTAACCCTAGCTCCAGCCTTAACCCTATCTCCATGCATGGGCCAGGCTCCAGCCTTAACCCTACCTCCAGCCCGAACCGTAGCTCCCAGCTGAACTCCGGCTGCTGCGCAAGCCACAGCGCCGGCCCCGCAAAAAGCTGAAACCCTTAGCCGGGCCCCAGCACTTCCCGTAGCCCGAACCCTAACCCTAGCTCCAGCCTTAACCCTATCTCCATGCATGGGCCAGGCTCCAGCCTTAACCCTACCTCCAGCCCGAACCGTAGCTCCCAGCTGAACTCCGGCTGCTGCGCAAGCCACAGCGCCGGCCCCGCAAAAAGCTGAAACCCTTAGCCGGGCTCCAGCACTTACCCTAGCCCGAACCCTAACCCTAGCTCCAGCCCTAACCCTATCTCCAGCCATAGGCCAGGCTCCAGCCTTAACCCTACCTCCAGCCCGAACCGTAGCTCCCAGCTGAACTCCGGCTGCTGCGCAAGCCACAGCGCCGGCCCCGCAAAAAGCTGAAACCCTTAGCCGGGCTCCAGCACTTACCCTAGCCCGAACCCTAACCCTAGCTCCAGCCCTAACCCTATCTCCATGCATGGGCCAGGCTCCAGCCTTAACCCTACCTCCAGCCCGAACCGTAGCTCCCAGCTGAACTCCGGCTGCTGCGCACGCCACAGCGCCGGCCCAGCAAAAAGCTGAAACCCTTAGCCGGGCCCCAGCACTTCCCGTAGCCCGAACCCTAACCCTAGCTCCAGCCTTAACCCTATCTCCATGCATGGGCCAGGCTCCAGCCTTAACCCTACCTCCAGCCCGAACCGTAGCTCCCAGCTGAACTCGGGCTGCTGCGCAAGTCACAGTGCCGGCCCCGCAAAAAGCTGAAACCCTTAGCCGGGCCCCAGCACTTACCCTAGCCCGAACCCTAACCCTAGCTCCAGCCTTAACCCTATCTCCAGCATAGGCCAGGCTCCAGCCTTAACCCTACCTCCAGCCCGAACCGTAGCTCCCAGCTGAACTCCGGCTGCTGCGCAAGCCACAGCGCCGGCCCCGCAAAAAGCTGAAACCCTTAGCCGGGCTCCAGCACTTACCCTAGCCCGAACCCTAACCCTAGCTCCAGCCCTAACCCTATCTCCATGCATGGGCCAGGCTCCAGGCTTAACCCTACCTCCAGCCCGAACCGTAGCTCCCAGCTGAACTCCGGCTGCTGCGCAAGCCACAGCGCCGGCCCCGCAAAAAGCTGAAACCCTTAGCCGGGCTCCAGCACTTACCCTAGCCCGAACCCTAACCCTAGCTCCAGCCTTAACCCTATCTCCATGCATGGGCCAGGATTCCAGCCTTAACCCTACCTCCAGCCCGAACCGTAGCTCCCAGCTGAACTCCGGCTGCTGCGCACGCCACAGCGCCGGCCCAGCAAAAAGCTGAAACCCTTAGCCGGGCCCCAGCACTTACCGTAGCCCGAACCCTAACCCTAGCTCCAGCCTTAACCCTATCTCCAGCCATAGGCCAGGCTCCAGCCTTAACCCTACCTCCAGCCCGAACCGTAGCTCCCAGCTGAACTCCGGCTGCTGCGCAAGCCACAGCGCCGGCCCCGCAAAAAGCTGAAACCCTTAGCCGGGCTCCAGCACTTACCCTAGCCCGAACCCTAACCCTAGCTCCAGCCCTAACCCTATCTCCATGCATGGGCCAGGCTCCAGCCTTAACCCTACCTCCAGCCCGAACCGTAGCTCCCAGCTGAACTCCGGCTGCTGCGCAAGCCACAGCGCCGGCCCCGCAAAAAGCTGAAACCCTTAGCCGGGCTCCAGCACTTACCCTAGCCCGAACCCTAACCCTAGCTCCAGCCTTAACCCTATCTCCAGCCATAGGCCAGGCTCCAGCCTTAACCCTACCTCCAGCCCGAACCGTAGCTCCCAGCTGAACTCCGGCTGCTGCGCAAGCCACAGCGCCGGCCCCGCAAAAAGCTGAAACCCTTAGCCGGGCCCCAGCACTTACCGTAGCCCGAACCCTAACCCTAGCTCCAGCCTTAACCCTATCTCCATGCATGGGCCAGGCTCCAGCCTTAACCCTACCTCCAGCCCGAACCGTAGCTCCCAGCTGAACTCCGGCTGCTGCGCAAGCCACAGCGCCGGCCCCGCAAAAAGCTGAAACCCTTAGCCGGGCTCCAGCACTTACCCTAGCCCGAACCCTAACCCTAGCTCCAGCCCTAACCCTATCTCCATGCATGGGCCAGGCTCCAGCCTTAACCCTACCTCCAGCCCGAACCGTAGCTCCCAGCTGAACTCCGGCTGCTGCGCACGCCACAGCGCCGGCCCCGCAAAAAGCTGAAACCCTTAGCCGGGCTCCAGCACTTACCCTAGCCCGAACCCTAACCCTAGCTCCAGCCTTAACCCTATCTCCAGCCATAGGCAAGGCTCCAGCCTTAACCCTACCTCCAGCCCGAACCGTAGCTCCCAGCTGAACTCCGGCTGCTGCGCAAGCCACAGCGCCGGCCCAGCAAAAGCTGAAACCCTTAGCCGGGCTCCAGCACTTACCCTAGCCCGAACCCTAACCCTAGCTCCAGCCTAACCCTATCTCCATGCATGGCCAGGCTCCAGCCTTAACCCTACCTCCAGCCCGAACCGTAGC